>NC_046363.1:44364853-44390310 GCF_011125445.2 Fundulus heteroclitus
ACGGCCCGGAGCTAGAGTCCATAACGACCACAGTGGCCAGGAAGCACAGTAGGGAGAGCACAGTAGCAGTTCTCAGGAGACACTGTGGTTCAGAGCAGCGCATCTCCTGGGCGGCTAGTCAGGTTAGCAGTTCTGAAGAGACACCAAGACACAGAGCAGAAACTTCTCCAGGGAAACACAGAGGGTAACAGTCCTTAGAGTGACTGGCTGAACTAACCTTAACGAGAGGAACAAATCTTCAAAGGCAAAACGAAGACTGGCATGGAGAGGTGGTGACTGAAGTCGGACCGGCACAAGAGTGAGACAGAGGGAGGCTTAAATAGGGAGACTAGGAGGTGAAATGCATCTGACTGATTACCAACAGGTGTGACTAATGGCTGTGGGAGGGAGAGCTGGGTGAACTTCAAAACAAGAAAGAGGCCAGACAACTTAAACCATGACACTACCCCCCCCTCAAGGCCGAACACCGGACGGCTCAGAACCTCTTACCCTGGGTGGGTGGAGGGGGTCTCAGGACGGCGGGCACGAGTCAAAACAAGAAACCAAGGAACCAAAAGGTCAAGAACACTGGGAAACCAAGGGGCTAGAGAACCCTGGGGAAACCAAGGGGCTAGAGAACCCTGGGGAAACCAAGGGGCTAGAGAACCCTGGGGAAACCAAGGGGCTAGAGAACCCTGGGGAAACCAAGGGGCTAGAGAACCCTGGGGAAACCAAGGGGCTAGAGAACCCTGGGGAAACCAAGGGGCTAGAGAACACTGGGGAAACCAAGGGGCTAGAGAACACTGGGGAAACCAAGGGGCTAGAGAACACTGGGGAACCAAGGAACTAAAGAACACTGGGGAACCAAGGAACTAGAGAACACTGACGTGCCAGACCACAACCAGTGCGCGGCACCTCAGGAAAAGGCACAAGCGCTTGACAGCGCCGGGGGAAAGAGCGAGCGCTTGACAGCGCCGGGGGAAAGAGCGAGCGCGTGACAGCGCCGGGGGAAAGAGCGAGCGTGTGACTGCGCCGGGGGAAAGAGCGAGCGCGTGACAGCGCCAAAGGAAAGGAACGGGCGCAACACAGCGCCAAAGGGAAGGAACGGGCGCAACACAGCACCAAAGGGAAGGAACGGGCGCACACAACGCCAAAAGGGAAGGATCGGGCGTACACAACGCCAAAAGGGAAGGATCGGGCGTACGGAAACGCCAAGGAACGGGCGTACGGAAACGCCAAGGGGAAGGAACGGGCGTACGGAAACGCCAAGGGGAAGGAACGGGCGTACGGAAACGCCAAGGGGAAGGAACGGGCGTACGGAAACGCCAAGGGGAAGGAACGGGCGCACGGAAACGCCAAGGGGAAGGAACGGGCGCACGGAAACGCCAAGGGGGAGGAACGGGCCAACAGCAGCGCCAAGGAAGGTAATGGGCGTATGAAACGCCAAGGGGGAAAGGACAGGCGGACTGACACGTCAGAGCTCAACAGCGCAAGAAAACACTGGAGCACAACTAACGTACAGAGACACCGGGGGAAAGGAAAGGGCGTGCGAAAACGCCAAGAGCAAGGAACGGGCGTATGGGAACGCCAAGGGCAAGGAACGGGCGTATGGGAACGCCAAAGGGCAAGACAACGCCGGAGCGTGAGGGAAGCACTGGGGCCCAAGGGACGAGGTCGCCGGGGCGTGAGGGAACCGCCGGGGCACAAGGGAGAAGTTTGCCAGGGCGTGAGGGAACCGCCGGGGCACAAGGGAAAGACTCGCCGGGGCGTGAGGGAAACGCCGGGGCGCTAGGGAAGAGATCGCCGGGGCGTGAGGGAAACGCCGGGGCACAAGGGAAAGCAACTCGCCGGGGCGTGAGGGAAGCAGGAACATCTAAAACGCCAGGGAACAAGAACGGAGGGCGTACTAACACGCCGGGGAGCCGAGGGCATCCTAACATGCCGGGGAACCAAGAGTCAGAGGGCGTCCTAACACCCCGGGGAACCGAGAACAAAGGGCGTCCTAACACGCCGGGGAACCGAGAACAAAGGGCGTCCTAACACGCCGAGGAACCGAGAACAAAAGGGCATCCTAACACACACCAGGGGAGCCCTGAAATCTAAAAACCAGGATACAAAGGCGTTCTAACACGCCGGGGAACCAAGAGGTCTAAATTCAAGAAGACCGAGGAACAAGAAGGCCAAAAACTAACTAAGGAAGCTCGAACTAGCCAAAGCTAAGGAGCGTGAAACAGCTCATAATCAGGGGTCAGAAGTCTAAGCAAGCGCTAGGAACTAAGGAGTGCTGGAACCTAAGGAGCGCTGGGACCAAAATAAAGAATCAAACCAAGAACCAGAAAATAAAGGCAAGACAAGAAAACTAGGTCAGGGAAAACACCACAAAGAAAAAGTATAGTAAAAAACTACTAAATCAAAACAAAATTCTAAGCAGAACTTTGGGACTAAAGCTAAACTAGAAATTAAGGCAGAACAAGAAAACTAGGACATGAACAATCATACTAACGTGAAGAGCAGAGAACTAAAGCTATAATGAGAAAGCAAAGCTAAGCTAGGAAACTAAGGCAAAATCTAGAACCCTAAAACAGAGCAGGGAAAAACAAAAGCCAAAACAGAGACTAAGAACTCTAAGAAAACAAAGAACCCCTTAAATAATTCCAAACTGAGGAATTCTTAATCACACAAAACTAAGCCGAGCTTTAACAAAATAAAACAGAAAGCACTGGCCTTAAGGGCGCAGGCAAAAACAGCTGCTAAGCCACAAAGAGTCCTCGTGGAGGTCGTCCTGGACGAGGCAGGCGGCGAAGCAGCATCGCCCGACTAAACCCTCGAGGAGGGCGGCCCCGACGAGGCAAAGTCAAGCGGCCCGGAGACCGCGGTCGGCGGCTCCGGCCAAACAGAAAAGTCAAAAGCGGGCGCCGTGGTGGACGGCCCCGACGAGGCAAAGACGAGCGGCCCGGAGTCCGCAGTCTGCGGCTCCGGCCGAGCAGGAAAGTCAGAGGCGGTCGCCGTGGTGGGCGGCCCCGACGAGGCAAGGTCGAGCGGCCCGGAGTCCGCAGTCTGCGGCTCCGGCCGAACAGGAAAGTCTGGTGCGGCCGTCGTGGAGGACGACCCCGGCACGACGAACCAGAAACAGGAGTAGCACCAACTAAGGCCTCGGCCTGAGGCGAAACTGCTCCCTCGGAGGCCTCGACCAGAGGCGAAACTGATCCCTCGGAGGCCTCGGCCTGAGGCAAAACTGATCCCTCGGAGGCCTCGGCCTGAGGCAAAACTGATCCCTCGGAGGCCTCGGCCTGAGGCAAAACTGATCCCTCGGAGGCCTCGGCCTGAGGCAAAACTGATCCCTCGGAGGCCTCGGCCTGAGGCAAAACTGATCCCTCGGAGGCCTCGGGCAGAGGCAAAGCGGCTCCCTCGGAGGCCTCGGGCTGAGGCAAAGCGGCTCCCTCGGAGGCCGGCAGAGCGGAGCCTTCGACGGCCGGCAGAGCGGGGCTTTCGACGGCCGGCAGAGCGGGGCTTTCGACGGCCGGCAGAGCGGGGCTTTCGACGGCCGGCAGAGCGGGGCTTTCGGCGGCCGGCAGAGCGGAGCTTTCGGCGGCCGGCAGAGCGGAGCTTTCGACGGCCGGCAGAGCGGAGCTTTCAGCGGCCGGCTGAACCCTCTCCTCGGCTACCTCGGGTGCTACCGGACTACAGGCTTCAGTGGGCGCCGCAGGGCTACAGGCTTCTGAGGGCGGATCCCCCTGGACCCCCTCTCGGGATTTGAGCGGCAGCGGGTCCTTGGAAGCCTTAACGCGCCGAAGTAACCGGCTTCTTCGCCGGGAGGAGCCAGACGGGGAAACGGAGGCGGTCGGAGGGGTAGCAGCTGGTCCACAGGGAAGAAGGTCGTCTCGGTCACCATAATAGAAACTCCACAGCTCATCCTCCTCGACGTGTGGAGCTCTGATAGGTGGAATGATGAGTCTCACTCGAGGGGCCAGCTGAGAGTCATGGAGGTGGTGACCGAGACGACGTGTGGCTAAGCGGCTTCTCCTCCCGTACTCCGGAGTAGCCGTGACAACCCCCACGTGGACCATCTGGGTAGTGGAGTCTACCTTGCTTGGAGGCGCAGCGTTCCGGCTTGAAGCCATCTTGGCATACCTGTCCTTCATCTGACGCTCACACTCCATCACATAGGCGATGATCTCCGGGTCGTCAACTCCAGCAGGTAAGCCCCACATGGCGCCTGAGTACACCTTTTGGCCGGTCCGAGCTGTCATGTTTGTTTACCGGTGTACTCAGGACGCGCACACGGGACTGAAGGTTTTTAAAGAGTTTTATTACAAGAGGTTGCTGGATGGTGGGTGATGAAGTCCAGAGGGTTAGGGTTGCAGAGGATCAGAGATGTAAGTGACGATAGGAGCTGACGGCCCGGAGCTAGAGTCCATAACGACCACAGTGGCCAGGAAGCACAGTAGGGAGAGCACAGTAGCAGTTCTCAGGAGACACTGTGGTTCAGAGCAGCGCATCTCCTGGGCGGCTAGTCAGGTTAGCAGTTCTGAAGAGACACCAAGACACAGAGCAGAAACTTCTCCAGGGAAACACAGAGGGTAACAGTCCTTAGAGTGACTGGCTGAACTAACCTTAACGAGAGGAACAAATCTTCAAAGGCAAAACGAAGACTGGCATGGAGAGGTGGTGACTGAAGTCGGACCGGCACAAGAGTGAGACAGAGGGAGGCTTAAATAGGGAGACTAGGAGGTGAAATGCATCTGACTGATTACCAACAGGTGTGACTAATGGCTGTGGGAGGGAGAGCTGGGTGAACTACAAAACAAGAAAGAGGCCAGACAACTTAAACCATGACAATATATAAATAATATGAATACATATATACATATAATATGAACATAATATGAATAACATTTAAAATATTTCAGCACCTAATTTCCTAGTAGTTGATAGTGTTAGTGCATCCACTGACTGTAGAATTACCTGTGAAACGTTTTCACTCAGCCAGAAAACTGCTTGTTGTTGCAACCAAATCCTCTGGGATTCTGTGAGAGTAGGGAGGAGCAAGATGGCGGCCAGTGACTTCAGTTTTTTGGCAAAATCAGCACTCCAGTGTATTATACAGCTCAGTGGTCTATGCTCTGGGCCCCTGAGTAAGACCCATAGCCCCCAGAATGCTCCTCTGGCGCCACCCAGTGGCAGGTCCCTGAGAGACGGGTTCAATGCAGAAGACAAATTTCATTGGAACTTATGTTGCAATAACAATAAAGATTATTATATTATATAAATCTCGTTTTTTGGCCCTCAGTGAGGAAATTCAAGTGGAGCAGCAGAAAAGTGAAATACAAAATTAAGCATGCAAATTCACTCAAAGATTAAAAATAATATATGTGTGTGTTTATGAAAAAAGAGCAAGAAACTGTAGATTGAGGACAAATTTACAACATAAGGAAAATAATTCTGTGCAGTCACTAAACCTAGCATACTCAGACTAAAAGAAATATGCAATTAAATAGCATGACTTAAATAAAACATACATACAAGTTTGTAAATTTGTGCTGCTGTTTGAAAAACTGTGCAAACAGCAGCGATGTCAAGAAGTTATTGAGGATGTCAGGAGCAGTGATGTTTTTAAAGTCTAACAGCTCCTGGGAGCAAGGATCTGCAAAAAAGTTCACCTGGGATGAAGCAGTCTGTCCCTGAAGGAGCTCACCAGTCTGCAACTGCTTCATGCATGGGGGAAAGGAGACGCCATTACTCAAGAGGAAAAAAGTTACTGCTTTATACACTGAAGCAGGTAAACTACTCCTAGAATGGGGTTTTTGTTGTTCATTTTATGTTACTTCAAAACTTTATGCAGGAAAATGGAACTGAGTAGATATATCTAGCTGCTACCAGTAGCTGCTTGTCAATAGGGGGCAATCTGGCGCCACCCCCATTAAATTTGCACAAAATTAGTGTAGGCATAAAATAACCTAATCAGCATTTATCACCAAATCAGATAAGAAGTCTGACAACTCATCCAAAAACTGAGAGTAAGGGCCTGGTGGACGATACAAAACAACACACAGAAGAGGTTTTATTGCTTTGCAGTTTGGATGAGGGAAACTGAGGGTTAAATGTTCAAAAGAACTGTAGTTATTAATTAGCCTGGGACTAATTAATAAATCGGACTGAAAGATGGTTGCCACTCCTCCTCCTCTTCCCACAGATCTGGGAATGTGGAAATTTGAATAATTGGAGGGAGTTGACTCATTTATACTAACGTAGTCCTCTTGTAGCCAGGTTTCTGTGAGACATAATAAATCAATCTGATTATCAGAAATCAATTCATTAACTAACAAAGTCTTTGGAGGGAGACACCTTATATTTAATAGACCACATTTAATTGTTTTATTTTTTGGTTCAAAGTGATCCGTATGGATTTGTATTAGATTTTTATGATTTGTTCCTTTTAGATCAGTTTTTGATCTGTTAAGTTTTGGTCGTGGGAAAGACACCGTCTCAATAGGATAATGGGTGGGTAACAGTACAGAAGCTGCAGAGAGGTGTGTTAAACTACGGCTCTGCTTCCTGGTCTGGACCCTGGGTTGTCAGCATTTAGGAGGACTAATAAATCCGGCCAGATTTCTAGAAAGAAGAGCTGCACCCTCCAAAGTAGGATGGATGCCGTCTCTCCTGATCAGACCAGGTTTTCCCCAGAAAGTTCTCCAGTTATCAATGTAGCCCACGTCGTTTTCTGGACACCACCTAGACAACCAGCGGTTGAATGATGACATGCGGCTAAACATGTCATCACTGGTCAGATCAGGCAGGGGACCAGAGAAAATTACGGAGCCCAACATTGCTTTAGCAAACGTGCACACCGAAGCAACACTAACTAGGAAAACTGTTACCTTCAATATCCAGTCCTCCTCTCGACCAACGACTGTAAAGCAAATAAATTATTTGTTTCATTCACTGTTGTTGGGTTCATCCTTGTTTAGTCCACCTGAGTGAAGAAACTCTCCCCTGTTGATTTCACAACATTCAGCTAAAAAGAAGAAGTGAACATCCTGTTGCCACTCACAGCCCAATAATTGAAAGCTTCTGTGTAGCTCCACTGTGTCCTTCTCGCTGTGAGAACAACTGTTTTCTGCTGGTTGCAGATTTTTAACAATGGAGGAAGACCTGAATTATGCAAACGTGATGTTTAGGACTGATGGTGTCTCCACACACATCGAGTCAGGTAAGATTTTCCTTTTACTAGTTAGCTTGGTTTAATCCATCTGATATTCACTTAACACTGCAGTGTTTAGACTTATTTAAATGACTTGAAAAACAGTTATTTTTTAAAGGTTTTTTTGCTCATTAATTGATTTTTAAAAGCAAACCAACACATTTTCAAGACTGAACACCTCGCTGAAGATGACCGTGAAAATGAAGTTCTTCCTCTCTGTAAAAGCAGCAACAATCATTTTCTGATCCCCTAAAGTAACTCCAGCCATTCAGTGACCTCTTAAAACAAGCAGCAAAACTATTTTAGAAGATAAGCAGATGTATCTGTACCCATTCTATGTGATAGACGACTAACCTTGCCAGTCGTGTCCACAACCAACCTGAATAAAACCCAATGGGCCATTTTAATTGGATCTCCAGACTCAGCATAGATTGTAACTGAAATTTGCATCATTCTAATGACACTTCTTCCTCTGAATCATGTGCTTCCTTCTCCTTTTTATGTCAGGAACGAGAGATTCAGGACCCAGTATTCACCCAGACACGAAAGTGCAAATAAGAAGGCTTTAATAAAGCTTAAAAAAGATCAAACAGGGATAAACAGGCTCGGTGGTCAAATAACAGTCCAGGACCGATACACAAACAGGCAAACTGGTTCAATAAGGGCAGGCAGATCCAATGGTCAAAAACAGTCCAGAACGGTACACTGATAAGTGGACTAACTAGGCAGGGATCAGGTAAACTCAGAAACTCCACGACAGTTTCTGACCTGACCAGGGTCGGGTCAGGTACCTGACCCAGGTACCTGACAGGTACCAGGGTCAGGTACCTGTTTTACCTGACCCTGAACCAGGGTCAGGTAAAACAGGTAGTCAAAACCGGACAGGAAAAACAGGTTCAAGGATCAGGCTGGCTCAGAAGTCAAAAAGGCAATCGAGTCGGCATCAACAGGCAATCAGAAACGAACGCTGGCTAAGACTCACCAAAAGGCTTGAATTGACCTGGCAGATTGCAGGGGGCAGAGGCAGGTATAAGTAGGGGAGTGAGCAGGTGAATGGAGTGAAACTAATTACCAGAATGGGTGGAGCTAATCAGGGGAAAGGAAGTGACTGGAGGCAGAACAGAGCTGACTAAAAAACGACAGGTGAAACTAAAACAGAACACAAGCTATAATAGAAACCAAACAAGAAAGAACCCAAAACAGAATCTGAACTTAAGGCAGGAGAGTGAACTGATTAATCAAATAACAAACGTAAATCATAACCAAACCTAAATCATGACATTTTATGCATGTCAGTAATTTTGAAACAAAACATTTGATGATTGCAAAAAATGCAGATAGTTTCATCACGGTAACAAAGTGCATTTATTCTCTAGGAAACAAGTTAGAAGTTTTCTAAATTGCAACTAAATCTTTTCAACTTTGCCCATAGAGCATCATGTTTTTTTTGTTTGTTTTTTCACATTTCTCTGATCCAGCTAAGCATTTTGCAGAAGGCCTTCTCTGGGACACCAGACTAAGCTAACAGACAAGGTTGTTGAGAAAACATGCAGTGTTCTGATCCAGAAACTGCCTGAACACCTTCCAATGCATAACAAAGCCTTTCTCAAAGTAAATTATCTTTTTCTAAAAGCCCAAGCTTTTTAAACTATTTATTTGCATTTATGATGAGGGCATAGAAATGCAGCTAATGTGAAACCCAATAAGCTTCTGACAGGGGTGACAAGGTGAGACAGAGTGTAGGTATGGAGCAGAGTACAGTCGAGGGGGTAGAGAAGTATAGGATGGATGCTAGGAGATGTTCTCTGAAGAGCTCCTCAAAAGGTCCTTGAAGATAGTCTGGGACCAGATAGTCTGAGGCCAGATGTTCTGGTAGCGCTCTGTAGTGTTATTCCACTCTTAAAAAAACTATTGAGTCTTGATCTTCTTTAGCGAGGTGTAGGCACTGCTAGCCACGCAGAGTGACCTTGTCCTGACATCAGCCTCTATAGAGCAGAACACTTTGAAACACTTTGTGGGCAAACATCAATTCATTTGATGCTGGAGGCTAAGATCAGTCAGTGGAGCTCAATGAACACAGGGGTGACTCTTTCAGACCGATTGAAGAACAAACGCATCGTCTTGACCTGTGCCTTCTGCAGAGAAGATTTTTAAAAACATGGATTTTTTCACACTATTTATATTCTGTTATTTTTTGCAGAAAAGTCGTTGCAGACAGAAGTAATTTACGATGAGGTGAAGACACAGGAGAAGACTCTGGAGACACGTCTGATCATAACAGGTCACTTACGGTAATTATAGATGTTGATAAAAAAAACATTTTTGTTTCAAATACCAGAAAAATCAGACTTTTTCATTAATGTTCTTCTTCTAGAAAATCAAAACAGAGCTCAGTTTCACAAGCAACTTCGTTTGGTTCTGGCATTGTTTGGACTGACCTGCCTAATGCTGGTGTTGGCCATCATCATCCTCAGTTTCTATTGTAAGTGCGTCTATTTCTCTGGCAGTCTGAGCGTAAACCTGAGTAGGTGACACCCTTTATCTGCCTGCTTGTAGACCAAAATGAGCAGAGGCAGTCCAGCCTTTTAACGCAGCAGAATCTGAAGCTGCAGGGAGAGACCACTGCTTTAAAGAGACAAACAGCAGAGCTGCACCGAGACAGAGAACAACTCAACTGGACCATTGGAGTCATACTGGAGTACAACAACTTTCCTGTGACAGAACACTGCCCAGACAAAGGTTAGACATTCTTACAACTTTAAAGGTATAGAACCACGTTATATGCTTATAAAATAAGGTTATATACACCAAGCCTCCATCCTAGTAATGTTTTATGGTCCTTTTGTAGATAGAATTTGCCCCATTTAGCTTTATTAAAGCACCATTTTGTTAATTTGATTTCACCTTGTCTGAATAAATGATCTTTAATAATTGTGCTAACTGGAAAGTGATCACTTCCTAGCGTGGACTCTCCCCTCACAACCCACTCACAAGACCTAACAATCGAACTAGACAGTAAAGTTAGATCTAAGGCATGACATAGCACCTTTATGTACGTCAATTCTAGTTCCCTGTCCGTTATTAAGGGACACCACTGACCTTTCATCCATCATTTCTTCCACTAGTCTACCAGATTATAGCCCATAGGCTATTATGTGCATTGAAGTCACCACACTAAACTTCTCTCCTTGTTATTGTTTCTAAAATGTTCTTAAATACTTCACTTTCTATGTTTTTAACTGGGTTATAATTGTTGAATATCTTAAAATGTCCAAAAAAAGAATTCTAAGTGAAATATTTCTCCACTGTCACATTCATATTATTCAGCTAAATGATTTCCTTTATATGCCAATCCATCTTCAATGAAGGTTGCACACCCTCCTCCATTACTATTGTTACTTCTAACTTTTCTGATTGAAAAATAGCCAGGAATTTTAAAATCTAAAGATGGTTTTAACCAAGTCTCCTGAACACATATAACATCTAGAGTTGTTTCTGTTGTTTTTGTTTTTGACCATTTGACCATTTACCATGAGACTTCTAGCATTCCATTGAAGTATATGTATGACCTTTTCTTATCCTTTTCTTCACCATTTCCAGTTGAACTTAAAATAATGTGAATTTGATCTGCTTGGACCTCTTTCCTGCTGCTTCTGCAATCGTCTTTCTTTTATCACTTTTCTTTTTCATTTGCACTAACATTAATAATGGCACAAATAAATGCCACAAAGTTCTCCTTTTTCGCCCTCATTGAGTTTTCATCTATGGTAAATTTGTGCTTACATGCAGTACGTTCATCTGATGAACTAAAATGGTTTGCTTCTGTTTATTTTGTGAATCATTGGTTTTCTGACTTGAATCTACCGTATGCTGCACTATGATCTCCTGAAATTACTCCTCTTAATCTTGCAGCTGCAGAATGTAAGCTTTGATGCTTTCACCTACAAGAGCTGACATTTTGAGAATCTGTTCCTGTTGTTGTTTGCTTACGCACCATCAGATGTGTCCTTAGACAAGGTACAACCAGTGCATAAACAGATGATAAGCCCTGTGCAGCCCGCGACAGCCGAGATAAAGATCGCAGAAAAGGTTACGCAAAAAAAAGAAAAAAAATTGAGAGAAGATGACGCAGGAAGTGACTTCATCACCATCCCAGCAGTACTCACCCCAGACCTCAACAGACCAAAATGCCTTCAACTGACACCACAAGCTCAAAACCTACCACCCCCCAGACTACCCTTCATCCCAGCTTAGCCCTGAAGTGCCTTTCCTCAACTTTCTTCAAAAATGCAAGAGAATCTTTCTTTTCTGAGATCATCAACAAAAACATTAATAATGCTCGTGTCTTATTTGCCACAGTCGACAGATTAACAAATCCTCCTGTGTCCGTGACTTCTGAACTCCACTCCACCAGGGCCTGCAATGAATTTGCTAACTTCTTTACTGAAAAAATCCTAAAAATTAGAGGATCAGTTTGTACTTCCATATCAACACCAGAACCAAAGCTGTATCCAACTGGAACTTATCCTGACAAAATGTCCCAATTCAGCCAAATAAACCACATAAGCTTAGAGCAGATCATGCAGCAGCTAAGTTCCTCCTCATGCTGCCTTGATGTTCTACCCACAGCGTTCTTTAAGAACGTTCTACCTGTCATAGCGTCTGAGTTGACTCAGATAATAAACACGTCCCTTCTGTCAGGTGTTTTCTCCCAGTCCCTAAAAACAGCAATTATCAAACCACTGCTAAAAAAGAACAATTTAGACAAACTACTACTCCAGAACTACAGGCCCATCTCAAACCTCCCCTTTATCAGTAGATTATTGAAAAAGCTGTGTTTCAACAATGAAACACCTTAACTATGATGCTTTGACGTTTTCCAGTCAGGTTTCCTCACCACAGTACAGAGACCGCCCTTATCAAGGTGTTTAATGACATCCATATAAATACAGACTGTGGAAGAACCACCGTGCTGGTTCTATTGGACCTCAGTGCAGCATTTGATACTGTTGATCACTCCATTCTGTTAGAGCACCTGGAGAACTGGGTCGGCCTCTCTGGTACAGCTTTCCACTGGTTTAAATCCTACTTAAAGGACAGGGACTTTTTTGTATCAGTAGGTAACTTTACATCCCAGACGACAAAAATCACATGTGGGGTTCCCCAAGGTTCCATCCTGGGTCCCCTCCTCTTCAATATCTACTTCTGTAAGTCTATAAATTACTCAACGGCTTTGCACCACAATACATTAAAGACATGTTTTTGCTGTATCAACCCTCCTGACCACTCAGATCAACTGATTCTGGTCTACTCTGCATATCCAGAACCAAACATGGAAGAGGAGCATTTATGCTCCACTTATCCGGAACAAACTCACAGAGGACAAAAGGTGCTGAAACCCCGACTTCCTTTAAAACAAGATTAAAAACATGTTTGTTTAGAGTTGCCTGTAAATGTTAATGTGGAAGATTGTAGTCCAACTTGTCTTATTCTGTATCTGACCTGCTGCAGCTGTTCCAATGCAATGTGCTTTCCTCTGCAATGCTCTCTGTCTCTTTTATTTCCTCTGTATGTTTTCTGTTTTGTTCATGTACAGCACTTTAAATCCTCTTATTTCTGAAAATAATTTATTAATAAACTTGCCTTGCCTTCATATAGAAGACAGGCAGGGACAAGTTTGTCTTCTATCAACTTCTGAAACCAGAAATGGGGACACAAAATGGCGCCTCCCAGTGGGTGCACCGAAACCTATGTATTTATAACAACTCATCCTAAGCTATGAGAATACTTTTATTTTTGATGTGATGTCATTAGACTTACAGAATATGTATTTATAAAAGAAATTCTTGATTTTTTGCTAATTAACAGCCAAATTAGTTACACATTAGTTGTCCCTTTCAGCTTTTGCTTCCATTTTTGTGTTGTTTTCCAGTGTGTAAGCCGTGCCTGGATGACTGGCTGCTGTTTCAGTCAAACTGTTACCTGATTACAAAGATCTCTTATGGGTGGAAAACTTGGAAGCAAAGCCGGGACTCTTGTGCTGAAAAGAACGCCGAGCTGGTGGTGATCGACAGCCAGGAGGAGCAGGTAAAGATCCTTTATACATTTTCATTTTAACTATGAAGTATCCCAGCTTGGTTTGTGGACAGCGATGAAAAGCAAATAATATTTTTTTTTAAATCGTCTCAATTTTCAAATGCAGGAATTTCTAAAAACGAACATAGAAAAATACAACGACGATAAACACGGCTACTGGATCGGGCTGCAAAAAGACACGAAGGACATGTGGACCTGGGTAGATGGAAGAAATGTCTCTGTGACGTAAGCATCAACGCAAACACACAAAAAACGTGTATTTTATAGACAACAATATATAAACACAAATATAATATCCAAGGGCATTAAACAATAGACAAATTATAAGGTCACAACTAAATTGGTGCTCAAAGGTTATGGGTTTTGAAGGAAACTATATTCTAAATGGCTTTAGAATTTAAGCTTTGTTTTAGGGGAGTCTACATAAATATTCTTTGAAGATAAGAAAATCTGGATTGTAGGTTTTTGGTGAAGATATTTGGAGGTATGAATATGATTACCCTAAATAATAAAAAAGTTTACAACATATAACAGATCTGTATTACTGAAGTCACTCGTTTCTGTTCCAAACAAAACCCTAATTTATGAAATTCATTGGGAATTTTTTTTACATGTGAATCCAATTCTCATCAATTCTCCAATTCTCTTATTTTTTTTAAATCCCATAACAGATTAACTACATTTTCTTCATGATTATTACAAAAAAATATGCATAAAGTCCAAGTACCATTTAAATGTTTTTATGAAATGTTTTTTTTTTTTTTTCATGGATAACAATTTCATATATTCTAAAAGGAAGTCTGTCTCTTATTTATTTACTTATCAAGTATTTATTTATTTAATTTCTATGTATTTGTTTGTTTTGGAAGCAGCCAGATCCATTTCCAGTTAAATTTTTTTTTTATTAAAACAAACACATGAGATTGTGTAGAGATATCTCTTTAAACAGTAATCCTTATGGTTCTGTTGGTTTATTTCTCACTAATAAGGAAGTTCATGATCAGTACAAGTTGTACTGTCCTGAGTCAAAGCATGGTGCAACACACACACACACACACACACAAAAACTTCCGTTTCCTAATAGCTCCTAACCTTTTAACCTCCTTTTAATCTCTGAAAGTTCAGAAAACTCCACTAGTTTCACAAACCTGACGTAAAAAGGTCAAACCAAATGGAGAAATAATTTTCATAACATCCTTCTTTTTTAAGGGAGCATGAAGAACTGAATGTGGCTGATAGGGCGAAACAGGAGTAGTGGCGCCACCTAGTGGTCTCACTAAGCTCTACAACCTCTCATTTCCCAACGTCAGCTAATTGCGGATCACTTCGCTTTGTATAACAGAGCCAGGAAGGTCGATTTCATGTAAATCATTTACATCTTTGTGACTTTGAAGGATTTGGGAAACAAACTTCTTTTTATTGCCGAGGTTTAAGAAAATAGTCAGTTTAATTATCTTTAAACAGACAAATGTGTGAAAGGAGACCATCATTCTTTGGACGGCCCTACCTTTCTCCATTCAGCGTTACCAACATGCCTGTGCAAATTCTCAATTGAAAATTCGGACTTAAAGTCCGGTTGCCTAAGATTTAAACCTGTTTGTTGTTAGCATCCTGGTCACTAAGCTCTATTAGGTGTGGACTGTGAAAATCCATCAACAGGCCAATTTCAATGTGATCACATTTATTTAATCAGTGACAATCTACAACCAATATTGTTTTAAGGCCCTTTATAAAGGTTAATTAAAAACAAATCAGTTCAATCCGATCAGGCAGATTCCAGGTCAATTACATATATGACATTTGTTCCTGCTCATCAAACAATGCAGTTTAGTTCATCGTTATGAATGGTTGGAAAGTTTTGTTGAAGGAAAGTCGCTTGCATTGTGTCGCTAACTTTGCAGCAATCCCTCATTCTGAGCATGCATGAAGTGACAGTGGAGAGGAAAACTCCCCTTTAACAGGGAGGAGAACCTCCAGCAGAACCAGAACCAGGCTCAGTGTGAACGCTCATCTGCCTCCACCCACTGGGGCTTAGAGAAGACAGAGCAGAGACACAGAAAGCTCAGAAGCTCACATTGACCCAGGAGTACTTTCTATGTTAGAGAAGACAGAGCAGAGACACAGAAAGCTCAGAAGCTCACATTGAACCAGGAGTACTTTCTATGGTAGAGAAGACAGAGCAGAGACACAGAAAGCTCAGAAGCTCACATTGACCCAGGAGTACTTTCTATGTTAGAGAAGACAGAGCAGAGACACAGAAAGCACAGAAGCTCACATTGACCAGGAGTACTTTCTATGTTAGAGAAGACAGAGCAGAGACACAGAAAGCTCAGAAGCTCACATTGACCCAGGAGTACTTTCTATGGTAGAGAAGACAGAGCAGAGACACAGAAAGCTCAGAAGCTCACATTGACCCAGGAGTACTTTCTATGTTAGAGAAGAAAGAGCAGAGACACAGAAAGCTCAGAAGCTCACATTGACCCAGGAGTACTTTCTATGGTAGAGAAGGCAGAGCAGAGACACAGAAAGCTCAGAAGCTCACATTGACCCAGGAGTACTTTCTATGTTAGAGAAGACAGAGCAGAGACACAGAAAGCACAGAAGCTCACATTGACCCAGGAGTACTTTCTATGTTAGAGAAGACAGAGCAGAGACACAGAAAGCACAGAAGCTCACATTGACCCAGGAGTACTTTCTATGTGAGAGAAAAGTAAGAGGGTATTGGCAGTAGCAGCTCCTTTAGTGGCTTCATCCAGGAGAGCAACAGCAGGTCAGCTCTGATCCAGTGTTCAGGTCTACAGGATGAAAAAGAGCCCTGACTGGTAGTTGTAGAAGTTAAGTCAGTAATCTAAATATTTTATAGGCATTTCAAGGACAATTGTGATGAAAATATGGCGCAGCTCTATTTACCACAAGTTCAAATTGCATTTTTTAAAATAGCAACAACCCCAAAGTTAAAGTGAACTATAATAACAAGTTTTCTTCTTTTAATATACTCTAGTATACACATCTTAGTTTTCTAAAACGTCTTTAAATGCAGGGTTTTGTATTCACAAACACACTGAATGCAGCAAAGAGGAGAAAACGTCACCTTCTGTGGACAGGTTGGCATCGAGCAGTAGGAATAAGAGAGCTGTGCCGGAGAAAAAGATGGAAGCCAGGCAGCTTTGAGGTCCTCAGTCTCCTTTTTCTTTTATTTTATCCAAACATAATCCAAGGTACAAGAGCAAAAAAAAAACAATTAAGTGTATGGAGGCATAGCAGCAATAGTTTCCTAGCAGCAGCAGAAAATCTCAAAGAACGAACTGGACAGTTTTTAAAGGGTTCGAACCTAACTAGGTAAAACCATTAAAACCACGTACAATAAGATTAGTTCTATTAAAACTGATATAAAACTCCTGCTTTAAAACCCACCAATAAACCATGTGAAAATAACCTACTAATTAAATAGAAAAATCCTAAAACCAGATACCATAACTGTAAATAATTCCCCCAAACAATCTAAAACTTTGAACTACTCCCCCGCCCCTTCTTTAACTATTGGTCCGGAAGTTTCAAATAAGGGAATTCTTTTGGCCAGACACCTGCACACCAGGAGAAGGTAAGTAAAAACGTCACATAACACCACGCTAAAATCTTTTAAAACATATCACATACACTAACACTTAAACATATAACTAAAACACATATTGCACAAATGATTGCACATTTATAATTGTTGTTTCTGCAGGCCAGAGCCCTGGGGATGTATCGCTACCAGACCTGCATGGGAAACCTAAAATATTCAATAAAACTTTTAAAAACAACTATGTGCAATTTTTTAATTTTGGTTGTGCAAATTAGCCAATAACTTAAAAGTGCCGTGTGCTTCAGGTGAGGTGCATGTGTGTAGTTGTCCAGTAACGAACCGGGCCTTCATTACACCTTCTCAACATGTTACTGTCCTTCTTCATTATACTGTTGATGTGAAATTATGCTTTTTATATGTGAAAATTGCAAATGTTTAATATTAACAACACAAACAAATGTCTAAAGGTTTCTGTTCTGATCTGCACTAATCTTACTAAAATCCTTCACATTTAATGCGTTTATGTAAAAAAAAAAAAAAAAAAAACCTGCCAGGCATTAAAGCAACTTGTTGTTTTTTTCTGAGGGTTGGAGCAGAAACCAAGACTGACGCCATGTGTCGTCTTCCTTCACCAGGTACTGGTCGACAGCAGAACCCGGCTACAGCTACGCCTGTGGTTTAACCAACCCTCACATAAATCATCTGTCCAACTGGGGCAAAGCGAGCTGCACCATGAAGAACCGCTGGATCTGTGAGACGAGAGCTTTGACCGGACCGGATTAGAAAGCCAGGACTGGACCACAGTATTTATAGTTATTTATAAGTCAGACTGGTTTTCTGTAATTATTGAGCTGTTCTCTCTGACTAAATCTGTTATTTAATATTAGTCAAACCATTATGGCTGCATGTTGAAGTCTAAAGAGGTCGTTGACTCATGAACCTCGCAAATATGGAGGCAGAAGGTATCATGTTTATGTTTGGAGAGTGTAGAAATGTCTTTTCTGTATAGTTGGTATGTTTCTGAGGATGTTTAAGGGGGGATGAAACTCCTCCATGTCTCCTCTATCTGCTCCTGGTGTCGCTGTCGTCTGATTTGATCTGATCTCGTTTCCATGAGCTGATTGACTGAAACACACCGGACAGGATCTTAGAGATTATAAATCTACCAGCTCAGTTCTGTGCATCAACATTAAACCAAGTTAAGCATGTTTTAGATGAAGGACTGAGGAGATGAACCTCCTCCATGCTTCGGTTTCCTGCTGACACTGATCATATTTCTTACAGCAGGCTCCACGTTTCTCGGCTACTAAACTTCGGCTCTTTCTTTTTGCTTCTTCACCGGACCATTTCATCCCTCCCTGCTTTGAAATCTTTCTGTGGGAAAGACATTCTGATAAAAGTTTATTGTGTGTTAAATATTTGTCTTTTTGCTCATTTTGCACTTTGATAAAAATAAACCATTAAATTGGTATAAAAGGTTTCTGGTTTTACAGCGTTGTCGGCGACTTATCTATAGCGTTCCCATATTGCAATGCATTATGGTTTGTCATTGTTTGATTCTGTAATGCTATCCATCCATCTAAGGATTTTAGCTTTTCCAAGATCAGATGTGTGGGTCACAGATTTAAACTAGCTAAAACTAGATCCTCCTTTCCATTAGGGACCCCAGGCCGTGTAGATGTGAATCTGAAGTTAATCCTACGCCGCCTACTGATCTGTATATCACTGATTTCACACTTCTAAACACAGTTCTAAATCTATCTATCTATCTATCTATCTATCTATCTATCTATCTATCTATCTATCTATCGATGTATATCTATAGATATAGATACACTGTTTGTTATGCTGAAGTGTAACGGGTCCCACACGTGTGGAAGGCAAGAAGCTGCATTATCCTATTTTACTCTTAGTGTGAAACCTCCAGCTACATTCAAAGGTCACTGACAGTTTTTTTCTTATCTCCATGTGCTGAAGATGAGAAAATTAAAGCCATTACAATGAATAAAAAATTAATCTAGTAGCTTGTCATTAAGCTTATGTTTTAAAAAATATTTTCTTATTGGTCTGATGTAATATTGTATTCCCAAATCTTATGTTTTCATCAGCTTTAAGTGGAGAATCATCATAATTAACACCAATAAAGGCTTAAAAACACCATTCTGTTTCCAATTTATTTTTCCTGTAGTGAAAAGAGTTGCTGTAATTAGCATTTTGATGGTGATAATATAATATATACTTATAAACTCGACGTCAGGTCATGAGCAATAACTAATTACGGTGGAATATTCTACAGGGGCCTCACCTGGGGCTCGGTGAGAACAGCAGGTGTTCCCATTTAAAGCTGCAGTAGGAGGTTCTGAGGAAATTGTGGCCTGCAATGCTGCTCCTGTTTTACCTGTCTTTGTTTTCTGAGTTAACCAGCCAGGTTGATAATGAGCAGCACTTTCCATTCTGCACATTATTAACCTGGGTCTGCTCCCATTGAATCCATTGGGGGAAAGGAGGGACATTCAGCAGTGAGGGCACTTCTAGCTGTTTTTCTTTCAGACGTTGTGGATTCTGACCAATCAGATGTGACAGCTGCCATGTTTATGTCAGTTCAGCTGTGGGCTCGTCACACCGGTATGTCGTACCTTATGCTATAAAACTGCAACATGATTGGCCCAAACCGTTTTTGGTTCAGGTTCAGGAGTCCAGCTTGCAGGCGAGGTCATTTCTGAGCAGGTGTCACTCCAGGAATCAGCGGTTTTCCTGTAAAGCCGGTTGTGTCTCCACCATTTCTCCACACAGCTGCAGCCCACTGGCAATCTGGAGCTTGAATGATGATAACGCTATGCATGGAGTGGGTGTAAGAGTGACTGAGTGAGGACCATTCTGAGGCTCAAGTTGAACAATATGATCTAGAATATATACTAATATTCTTTTACATGACTTATCATGATATTTTATTAGTATTATTTTTGGTTTAATTACTTATTTATAGTTTTTTCCATTGTCCATCGTGTATAATTATTTAGTTTTCAATCTCTATGCAGATTTTTATGATTTTGTTTTACATTTCTAACAGCCATTACTGACTGATCCAGAGTTTCACAGATTACATGGCTAGTCATCAGTTTTAGTCTTTGCCACTGACCAGGCTGCTTGTCTAAGTGTAAACAAACAGATTCATCAGTAACTATCTCTTTTGTTTTTTTGACAATGTCGACTAACCGTTTGCAGCCCTGCTGTAAATTTCCATTTGAATGGAATTAAATAGTTTTTTCTTATGTGTTCTTTTGTGTGATACAAGCATTACTTTGATGCTCAAAGTGGACAGGGCTACTTGGCCTAACGGTTGAAAACCGTTCAATGTAACACTGCAAACGTCTTCAAAAGGAGCACTGAGTCTGCTCATCAAGGTGACCCGAAAACTCTGAGGGGGACATTAACATCTCATAATGTAGCATTCGTCACACCAGGAAGTCTTGAAGGAGAAAATCAATCCTATTTTATTTATATAGTTCACAGCACACATCATCTCAAGGCACTTCCCAAAGTCAGACTCCATCAGATCCTCCAGGTTGGTGAGAAAGTTTCCTCTCTAAGGAAACCCAGCAGGTTGCATCAAGTCTCTCCAAGCAGCATTCACTCCTCCTGAAAGAGCGTAGAGCCACAGTGGACAGTCGTCTGCATTGTTGATGGCTTTGCAGCAATCCCTCATACTGAGCATGCATGAAGCGACAGTGGAGAGGAAAACTCCCCTTTAACAGGGAGGAGAACCTCCAGCAGAACCAGAACCAGGCTCAGTGTGAACGCTCATCTGCCTCCACCCACTGGGGCTTAGAGAAGACAGAGCAGAGACACACAAAGCACAGAAGCTCACATTGACCCAGGAGTACTTTCTATGTTAGATGGTGATAGAGGATGATCTGCCTCCCCTGATGATGTCTCAGCTAACAGAACACCAGACCAGGTGTACCTTCTATGAAGAGAAAAATGACAGAGAACAAAAAGTTAAAAGCTGAAATAATAACAAACAATGCAGATTGGAGAGCAGTAGGAGAACTCAGCAGAGTGAGAGAAATAGACCCTGATGTCCTCCAGCAGCCTAAGCCTATAGCAGCATAACTATAGAGGTAGCTCAGGGTAACATGAGCCACTCTGACTAGAAGCTTTGTCACAAAGGAAAGTTTTAAGATTAGTCTTAAAAGTAGACGGGGTGTCTGCCTCACGGACCAAAACTGGGAGTTGGTTCCACAAGAGAGGAGCCTGATAGCTAAAGGATCTGCCTCCCATTCTACTTTTATACGTTAGAAGAAGAATTTTTAAATTCTATTCTTGATTTAACAGGAAGCCAATGAAGGGAAGCTAAAATTGGAGAAATATGATCCCTCTTGTTGATTTTCATCAGAACTCTTGCTGCAGCATTTTGGATCAGCTGAAGGCTTTGAACTGCATTTTGTGGACTTCCTGATAGTAAAGAATTACAATAGTCCAGCCTTGAAGTAACAAATGCATGGACTAGTTTTTCAGCATCACTCCTGGACAGAATATTTCTAATTTTAGTGATTGAGGGAATATACTACATTTTCTGAACCCATCATCACTCACCAAGATTCTTTGATACACTGGGCTTAGTATGAAACAGACTTGAGTCATTGATTGATGACTTGAATTGCATTTTGATGGGGTTTTGTGTGTCTGCGTCAGATTGAACAGGATCTCATTACGCTCTTTGGGGAAGTGCATTACGTCAAATACGGGCAGTTTGGGAACTGTTGTAAAAGAAAGAGGAAGAGAGAGATTAATAAGAAAATATTACAACTCACAAATCAAATTGACCGTTGTTTATTATTATTCTAGTGGTTCGTGTATCAGTGATGGTGACCATGTCAAATGTGAACTGGGCGGAGTTTATATTTTTTTTTTATATAATTTCATAGATCTGCCCAGGGTTTACCCCGCCTCTCGGCCATCGACTGCTGGAGATGGGCACCATGGCATTTTGGTATTTATCACTTTGGTTTAACTGCATGAAGATTATTACCATTTTAGCACAATGTCTTTTAGAAATCTTTGAGAACACAACTAAAAGACTGGAAAGGAAGCGCCAGAGGCAGCTGGCTTTTAATTGGCAGAAGTTTTACTTTAAGTCTGCTCCTGAACCTTCAACTGAAGTTTACATCAAGAAGTTTTACTTTGAAAGGTTGCTCTATGTGAGAGCTCCCAGAGTGAGCGATCAGGCATACAGAAGGCCAAGACCGACATTTCCTTTGGCAAGCAGAAGCTTCACATTGTGATTCAGGTGGATCCAGTGATGCACAGAATACATTCTGCTTCACCTTTAACCCACCAGAGAAAGCCTTAAAGGGCTGCGCCTAGAATCTGGGGTAACAACACGTAACCTACGACTCCATGCAGAGCAGGAAGCAAACCAGAAAAGGAAGAAAGTTAAAACATTAACATCCTATTAAGTGACTAATAAATGGGAAATGCAGCTGAGCACAAAATGCAGGGCTCATTGCAAAGATACTAATAGATACAGGAGGCATTCAAGTTCTTTAAGCGGCAATGTTGAGGCTCTGATGGGTGTTTGGCTGGATGTTGAAACGAATCAGCGTGTTGTTTCACAGCGGTGTGGAAAGATGCGTTACAGAAACACTAAAGTTTCCCAGAACAGTTTGCGCAATAAAACAAACCTGAGAGCATCCATAATTACCTTACTTCACCATCTCAGGCTGTAAATAAAAAAAGTGAAGAGGAAGAGAAACCTGTCTGGCTTTCATGGGCTACAGACGACAATTCTCACGCAGCTGCTGGACGGTTTTCTGATATTTAAATCTTTGTGAGGGATGGAGGACAACGGGGACGACGTCTGCTATTCTACAGTCTGCATCAAAAATGGCAAACCTCCTGAAAGTAAGTGATTATATGGAGATTACATGGTTCATGAGGATAAAACTTTAACGATGCCCTTTGTCTCCTCTGTAGAAGGTTTTAGTGCCTTACCATGGGATTTAACACAGATTTGTTTTTATATCACATGTAAACCTGGAGCCTTAATCTCTTTGTATCATCAGAGAAACCCTTTGTTGTAAAAATGTCTGCCAGTATCTTTTCCTCTGTGATCTTCTTCTGTCACATCGTGAGGATGAGAAACATCTATCTTCTAAATTATTTGTTATTTCTGTGGTTTAGAGCGAGAGGAGGAGGACATGACCATTTATTCTGAAGTGAAAACAAAGAAAACTGCTCCTGCTGAACCAAGTAAGTTAGAAAACAATAATAATATTCCAATAATCATCTATACCTACTTCTTTTTTTACTGATGTTATTCTAAGATTCATTTAAACATTAAATAAACGTGTGCATGAGGTTTCTAAGGACGGCCAGCAGAGGTACCCTCAGTGCATCGCTGTAGGACAGCTGAAGTCTTTTCACACTTGCCTTTTTATAGTGTGAGCACAAGTATACAGTATATAAAGTGTTACGCTATCTGATTAAAACAGAAATAATTTTTTACTTCATCTGAGCACAAATTGAATTTACGTGTGAGAATGTAAATTCTGAGCGAACAACATACAACGTTGCTAATCTCACCATTATCTGTCAGGCCTGCAGTGATCAAAGGACCAAGATATTTAATTTTCTTACTGACACTAACTATATTATCTGAATACTGGAGATTCTAAACTTTTATCCTCTTTAATTCTACAGATTAAAACAGCACTCTTATCTGCTTTTATCATTATGTCATGCTCTACACCAATGTACTCAGCAGCTTTTGAAGAGCAGCACTTGATGGACTAAAAACCACTAAAAACCACTAAAAACCATCTGCATACATAATACGATATATTATCCATGTGGTATTCTGTTTATTGGTCCGCACAGTGGCCACATCTCATCCCTATGGAGCTGCTGTGGGAGCAGCCTGATCGTGGGAAGTGTAAGAAGGGACCATTAAAGCAGATTAAATTGGTTTAAATGATTAAAGGTCTACAAGGTTATGATTGCTTTGATTAAAGACAAAATTATTATTTCAAGTATAAATCTTTATTTCTGTCCTTGTCAATGTCTTCACTATGATTTCTACTCATTTTGCAACATTTCCGATTTTCTTAGAAGTACATGAAAATGTTTGTTTAACCCCAAAGTTTTAATTGGTGGTTAAGGCGCCACATCGATCACAGCGGCCGTCTTCTGCTGCTTATCAATGATCACAATGTCCGGTTGGTTGACCGTTACCATTTAGTCTGTTTGTATCTGGAAGTCCCACAGGATCTTAGCTCTGTCACTCTCCACCACCTTGGGGGTGGTTCCCATTAATACCTGGGGGTCTCCAGTTGGTATCCAGAACAGATGTGTCTGTCGACTATACCAGCCCCATGGTGATGGCGTTCCATGTATTCGTTCCCTGCTAGTATGTCACACCCAGCTATGAGATGCTGGATGGTTTCTGGGGCCTCTTTGCATAGCCTCCACCTGGGATCTTACCTGGTCTGGTAGATCTGGGCTTCTATAGCTCTGGTGCTTAAGGCCTGCTCCTGTGCTGCCATAATCAGAGCTTCCTTCTCGAGTCCATTGCCTCTGCGCTCTGAAAGACCTACCCAGTTTACACTACCCTTTTTTAACCGTGCCGAGAACAGTCCGAGCTCAGTAACTGAGATAACTATCGAGTGTAAATGGAACGCAAACTGAACTGAACCGTGCCAGACACAACCGGACCGCGCTAAATGCAGACCAGTTCCATGTGTGGGCTCGGCTCGGTTTTTCAGTGGCACGGTTCTCTGATATCAAAGAGCGCATGAGCAGACCGCGTCATCTCCTTACAGCCAGCTGACATTTCAGACATTCATAAAAATACTAGCTTCCTTACCGTGCCACACGATTTCCAGAGATGATTCTGCTTAGCAGTGTGATGAACCTCAGCGTCTGTCGATGTTTCCTGTGTCTGTAAATCCTGATTAGACGTTCGTTTGTCTTATTCACGTCCCAAAAGCCGACTCCATCAAGTAAATTCACCAAAAGTTGTCGTCTCGCCTGACTCTCCACAAAAAGCAATTATAACCAAACATAACTTCCTGAATGTTACGGGCGCCGCCATTTTTATTTGTTTGATTTCCTCCTTCAATCCCAGACAGCAGTAGTACCGCAGATCGTCACTAGGAGGCGAGGAAACCAAGGAACCGAGATAGCGTGGTCTGTAAACGGTCGTCAGAACGAGGCTCAGCTTGATTAACTGATCCAAGCTCGGACCGAGCTCGGCATGGATCAGTTTAAAAAGGGTAGAGTAAATGGGGCTACCGTTCGTCATCAAAGTGTCCTGGTTCCTCAACACTTGATGCAGACCTTGTTTTACCCGGCGATGTCTGAGCTTGTATGAGTCTCTGTTTATTCGCTCTCATCATGAATATGAGGTAGGCAGTTAGCCTCAATGATCTTACCCAAAGACCAACACTGGGTGATGTTATAAGCCCTCTGAGCTTGGAAGCAGGTCCATTTAGCGTCAGCTATCCTGAGGCTAGATGAAAGTCCAGAGAACAGGCTTGGGTCATGAACGGGGGGTCAGAAATAGGACAGACAATTCAAAGGCTTACTTTGCAAACAAAAAAATATGCAGAAAGC
>NC_046363.1:44390810-44525129 GCF_011125445.2 Fundulus heteroclitus
CGTGTGCATGAGGTTTCTAAGGACGGCCAGCAGAGGTACCCTCAGTGCATCGCTGTAGGACAGCTGAAGTCTTTTCACACTTGCCTTTTTATAGTGTGAGCACAAGTATACAGTATATAAAGTGTTACGCTATCTGCTTAAAACAGAAATAATTTTTTACTTCATCTGAGCACAAACTGAATTTACGTGTGAGAATGTAAATTCTGAGCGAACAACATACAACGTTGCTAATCTCACCATTATCTGTCAGGCCTGCAGTGATCAAAGGACCACAATATTTCACTAACTATATTATCTGACAGTTTGAATACTGGAGATTCTAAACTTTTATCCTCTTTAATTCTACAGATTAAAACAGCACTCTTATCTGCTTTTATCATTATGTCATGCTCTACACCAAAGTACTCAGCAGCTTTTGAAGAGCAGCACTTGATGGACTAAAAACCACTAAAAACCATCTGCATACATAATACGATATATTATCCATGTGGTATTCTGTTTATTGGTCCGCACAGTGGCCACATCTCATCCCTATGGAGCTGCTGTGGGAGCAGCCTGATCGTGGGAAGTGTAAGAAGGGACCATTAAAGCAGATTAAATTGGTTTAAATGATTAAAGGTCTACAAGGTTATGATTGCTTTGATTAAAGACAAAATTATTATTTCAAGTATAAATCTTTATTTCTGTCCTTGTCAATGTCTTCACTATGATTTCTACTCATTTTGCAACATTTCCGATTTTCTTAGAAGTACATGAAAATGTTTGTTTAACCCCAAAGTTTTAATGGGTGGTTAAGGCGCCACATCGATCACAGCAGCCGTCTTCTGCTGCTTATCAATGATCACAATGTCCGGTTGGTTGGACATTTGCCGTTACCATTTAGTCTGTTTGTATCTGGAAGTCCCACAGGATCTTAGCTCTGTCACTCTCCACCACCTTGGGGGGTGGTTCCCATTAATACCTGGGGGTCTCCAGTTGGTATTCTGACAGATGTGTCTGTCGACTATACCAGCCCCATGGTTATGGCGTTCCATGTATTCGTTCCCTGCTAGTATGTCACACCCAGCTATGAGATGCTGGATGGTTTCTGGGGCCTCCTTGCATAGCCTCCACCTGGGATCTTACCTGGTCTGGTAGATCTGGGCCTCTTTTGCCCCGGTGCTCAATGCCTGCTTCTGTGCTGCCATGATCAGAGCTTCCTTCTCGAGTCCATTGCCTCTGCGCTCTGAAAGACCTACCCAGTTTACACTACCCTTTTTTAACCGTGCCGAGACCAGTCCGAGCTCAGTAACTGAGATAACTATCGAGTGTAAATGGAACGCAAACTGAACTGAACCGAGCCAGACACAACCGGACCGCGCTAAATGCAGACCAGTTCCATGTGTGGGCTCGGCTCGGTTTTTCAGTGGCACGGTTCTCTGATAACAAAGAGTGCATGAGCAGACCGCGTCATCTCCTTACAGCCAGCTGACATTTCAGACATTCATAATAATACTAGCTTCCTTACCGTGCCACACGATTTCCAGAGATGATTCTGCTTAGCAGTGTGATGAACCTCAGCGTCTGTCGTTGTTTCCTGCGTCTGTAAATCCTGATTAGACGTTCGTTTGTCTTATTCACGTCCCAAAAGCCGACTCCATCAAGTAAATTCACCAAAAGTTGTCGTCTCGCCTGACTCTCCACAAAAAGCAATTATAACCAAACATAACTTCCTGAATGTTACGGGCGCCGCCATTTTTATTTGTTTGATTTCCTCCTTCAATCCCAGACAGCAGTAGTACCGCAGATCGTCACTAGGAGGCGAGGAAACCAAGGAACCGAGATAGCGTGGTCTGTAAGTGGTCGTCAGAACGAAGCTCGGCTTGGTTAACTGATCCAAGCTCGGACCGAGCTCAGCATGGATCGGTTTAACAAGGGGAGTGTAAATGGGGCTACCGTTCGTCATCAAAGTGTCCTGGTTCCTCAACACTTGATGCAGACCTTGTTTTACCCGGCGACATCTGAGCTTGTGTGAGTCTCTGTTTATTCGCTCTCATCATGAATATGAGATAGGCAGTTAGCCTCAATGATAATGCCCAAAGACCAACACTGGGTGATGTTATAAGCCCTCTGAACTTGGAAGCAGGTCCATTTAGCGTCAGCTATCCTGAGGCTAGATGAAAGTCCAGAGAACAGGCTTGGGTCATGAACGGGGGGTCAGAAATAGGACAGACAATTCAAAGGCTTACTTTGCAAACAAAAAAATATGCAGAAAGCATTTTCATACTTGTAAGCAGAGAGATAAAATTTTACTGGAAGACTTTAAAGACAGAAATTTAAATCTGAAAAGGGAACATTTATAAATAACGCTGGCTAGACTAAAAACACATTAGCATGTTAGGCGGTGGAGCAGCGGTGGAGCAGCGGTACACCAGGTGACCTCAGTCCTCGTCGCAGGTTTGAGTCCTGGCCCATGAACCATCGCCGCATGTCCCCCACCTCTCTCTCAGCCACATTTTCTGTCAGCTTACTGTAAAAAAAGGCAGCTGGTGCCAAAAATTATTTAAAAAGTGGAAGTCAAACAAATTGTATTGAAAACCGTGTTAAGAGCTTGACTGATCAGCGTTGTGTCTCTCAGGTGGAGCAGCGGAGGAAGCAGCAACATTCTCTGACTCTCGACTGCTGTTCGTTTATTTGGGGATTCTTTGCGTCCTGCTGGTTGTGAGCATCGCCATCATTATCTACAGTGAGTTCATCTCAATGGAATAAACTTCCTTTAGCTTCTTAAATAATGATTTTATAGAGATTAAAGACATTGGGATGCTAGTGTCCACTTTTTACAACCTCCAAGACACTGAAGGACGGTCAAGTCAACTTAACGGGCCAAACTTGAAACTTGTGGAGGTGTTAAAGTTTGATATGGAAGAAGCTGGTCTGTATATCTGAGGAGACGTACAGGGTCTGGATAAGAAGGGGATGACCGGGTATCCTGCTGAGGGTGCAGCAGATAAACTTACCCTTCACTTAACATCTGGCTTCCTTCGTGGAAGAGCTCAAACCCTTCTCCTGCTCCAGGCAGATATGCAGAAGATCTTCTTTGTAGTTTTGACTCGCTGTCTGCTAACGGAAAACCCAGACTTCACATTTAAATTTCCCAATGCAGTGATTTGGATCACAGCGTTAAGAGCAACAAACACAGATTGCTTCTACCTTTAATTATCATTTAGGTCTCAACAACAAACTGTAGCAAGAAGCACCAATTTTGTCAACTCAAAATCAAATTACATTTTATTCAAAATGCACATTTGACAACTTTCTATGGACTATTATCCAGCATACTCCATGCAGGAGGCCCCCAGGCTGGGATTCAAACCCTCAACCCTCCTGCTGCAAGGCAACAGTGCTACTGTTGCGCCACTCCAATGAGAAAACAGTTACATTAAATAATAAAAATACACTGACTTTTGGATCTATCCTAAAACTTTCTGGTTTCCTGAAAAGGTCTGAGAGAGAAACTGAAAGTGTTGATTTTTCTCTGCTACAAATAGATTTAACAACGTTCTAACTTTGTGTGTTTTTAGTCAGCATGACGATGATCAAGCAGCAGGCAGAAATCAGTGACCTTTCCACAAAAAACCAGCAGCTGACTGTAGAAAGAAAGACGATGGAGAACCAGACAGAGGAGCTGAGCCGAGAGAGAGATGAACTGAACCGGACCTTTCAATCCATCCTGACCTTCGACACCTTTCCTGTTAAAGACTTCTGCCCAGACAAAAGTGATTCCTTTTCTACATCAGCCTAGAACTTCTGGAGTTATTCATTTTGTTGTTTTGTTTAGTCTTCAGTTAGATTTTTAACACATTGTTACCACAGGCAGGCTGTTGAAGGTTTTGATTTCAAAGATTATTGTTTTTAAACGGAGAGGACCGAGGATGGAGCCCTGTGGGATACCATCTCTAACTGGAATTGTAGCTTAATACGATTGATTCACAATATTTTTGAATTACCTTCAATCCATGAAGTCTTTGCTTAAGATTTTTTACCTAAAACATAAAATGTGTACACAGTGATTGTATTTAGGTTCTTTTTTTTTTGGCATTTAAAATTATTTTACCGTGTTTTCTGATCTTTCTTTGTGTTTTACCACAGAGTGCCAGCCCTGTCAGAAAGGCTGGAAAATCTTCCAGGAAAAATGTTACCTTTTTTACGACGAACGAAGCTCTTGGAAAACGTGGAGGGAAAGTCGGGCGTACTGTCAGAGAAAAGCAGCAGATTTGGTTGTCATCGATGATCTGCAGGAGCAGGTAGAGTCGAAAGACACCTCGACGCTAAAAATATACATTTAAAGCAAATCTAAAAGTGTCTGTGTAAAATGTATGACTTTAAATAAGAAGGTTTATGAAACATTTGCTCACAGATGTTTGTCAGCAATCACACCAAATACTACTATGATAAGTACCATGGATACTGGCTGGGGTTACGAGAAACTGACAACAACTGGATGTGGGTTGATGGACGTGATGACACTCTGGGGTAAGAACTACTGTGTCAAAATATACATTTAAGTAAAAATGCAGATGCATTACACAAGCTTGACTAGTTAAACATACTTAGTGAATACAGCTCCTTCCAGGACTTCTTCTAACACTTTGTGAGCAAACTATAGCTAAATTTTGTTGTGCTTTTTGGTCAGTAGTGAGTCTCTGAGTTCAGGCATGGAGATCTTCAGCATTCAAAACTGAAGCCTCAGTAGCTGCTGCCATCAACCAGGTCTTGCTGCAGGTCTTTCAGTCAGTCAGTCAGTCGAGAGGGTTTGACCACTTTCCTCCTAAAGGATCGCGGAGTTTTCTCTTGCTGCCACCAGGGGGCGCAGCCTCTGGCAAATTTAGTTTTTTTTATCCAGCTGTAAAACATTGGGGGTCTTTGCTGTCTTTTTTAATTTATTTCCTGGTTTGTGCAAAAAATTGACTTCTCTGAACCTTCTGGACGATTCCTTTGATTTGGAAATATTTCTGGCCTTCATTGGATACTTTCTTAAAAGCAGGAATATTTATTACGTCTGGATAAAATATATTCGTTTAACACATTGTAATGGAATTTATGTAATCAAAACATATTTTTAAAACTATTTTTGCCAAAAAATATCTAATTTCTCATTATTGTTGAATAGTTTTAGATCCAAGTATAAAAACAAGGGAATTTAAATCTTAAAAATAACTATGTGCAACTACGTGCTACAACTAATATTTTATTATTTGAACTTCTGTTCAGATCTGGGGGGGTTTTTCATATGGTGGCAGCAAAACATTTAAACACTGACTGTTTTCAGTTTGATCTCAATGAGCAGCATCAGTTTAATTTTATCGATGTTCTGAGCTTGATATTTCTGTTTTTAAAGGTTCTGGATGAAGGATGACTTTGGTTCTTCAGGTCCAGTTGTACTGCTGATCCCTGGGAGAAACCCGACGCAGAGCTGGGACAAAGCACAACAAGACTTTAAGAACAAATTTATCTGTGAGCGTCAAGTTCTGCTAAAGTCCTGATAAATAACAATGTTCTCTTTATATCTAACGCAGGAATACTCAACTTTCATAAATATTAACAGAACCTCAGCTGTTGAAACAACTGTCTTTCCCCTTTCTGGTAAAGATTTTCAGAATTTCAACATTTCCTCTACGCTCTCGTTGGCAAACAAATTTCTACTAAAACTACCTGCTCATTTTGCATGTGTGTGTGTTGGCAAGGGTTCCTCGTGACTGTTAAAGTCAACATCATCATTTAGGTTCTTTTTTTTTTTTTTTTTTTGCTGTCTTATTAAATGTAAGGCCTGATGAATTCTTTATTTCTCTTGCCACCAGTAGCTGCACATGTTCAGTCAAACATTTTCAGATAAAAACTAGATCTAAAGACTTGTGATTTCTGCATTTTTTTATTTCTTTTACTTATTTAATAAAAAAAACGGTTCTGGTAAATATTCTGTTTAACTCTTGCTGCAGTTCATCTTGCTGAACTTCTGCTCCTCCTGGAAGATGTCACATCTAAACATAGAAATAGCCATTTGGGTGTAGCTTTTATAAATGGAGAGTAGTAGGAAAAAGTAGCAAAGTGGGGAAAAGTGGTCATGAAGCAGCCTAAGCCTAGAGCAGCATGATCAAGAGCTCTGGATAATTGAACCGACTTTAGGTTTTATCCAGACTGGAGGTTTCAAGGCTGGTAATAAAGACAAAATAGTAACATATATTGTTTTTTATGCATTGGTCCACAGAGCAGCAGACATTAAGTCACTCAGGGGACCTAAAGCTATTTTGGTTTGTAATGTTTGCAGATTTTCTGCTGCAGTACTGAATTTCTTGCGTCACATAGATTTTTCTTTTTGTTTTGTTTTTTTTGCTCTTGCTATCCTGTTTTTAAAGTGGAAACTCTTTTAAGACTAAAGGTAAATCGCGTTTTAATTTTGTATTCGTTTGATATATCAATGTTTTCACTAATAAAGCATTTGTACCACTTACAATCGTGACTGTAGAAGAGTGACAAAGCTAGTGTGGCCACAAGGGGGAGCTATACATCATTTTGTCGCAGAGTTGAATAAAAGATCCCCTTTTACTAAAATGTTATATAAATAAAGACATTTTTTTTGTTTTGTTTGCTTGTTTTTTTTGTATTTATTGGTCATGGTTTTCCCATTTTTCTTTATATTTATTATTTTGATAAAGGCCTATATTTTAGTATGCAGCTATGTGCAGCAGTTTGTTCCAGCTGTGATTGTTTTAAAGAGCTTTATAAATAAAGTTTCTACAGCATGATGGTTTCCTGTCCTGTGTTTTTTTCATTCAAAACACAAACTGCTGTAAATTGCTCTTGTTGTCGTTCCTTCTGGTATTGTGCTGTTGTTTTCAGTACCTTCTACTGTTGTTTTGAATCTGATCAGGATGCCCCCTGTACCTCAGCCTGGGACGAGACCCCTGGGAAGACCCAGAACTTCTGGTACCATCGTTCCTGTCTGGTTTGGGATCCCCCAGAATGAGCCGGAAGCTGTGGCTGGGAAGAGGGATGTGGAGGGAGAATTGGAATTTTATTAGCTTTAATTTTGTCTTGTGAAAAAAAAAAAGTTATGTACCAACGTATGTATAGATAGATAGATAGATAGATAGATAGATAGATAGATAGATAGATAGATAGATAGATAGATAGATAGATAGATAGATATGTCTTATATGTCTCACTCTCTTAGCCAGTGTGGCCAGGGTAACAGGACAATAAAGAAGCTTTGAATCTATGCAATTACTGAGTTTTTAAACTCAAGGCCTTTCTTATTGATTTAGATTTATAAAATAGTAAATCAGTTTTAGTTCACTGCAGTATTCCCAAATATCTACTTTGGGCTCACACATAAACCTACTTTAATTGTTTTATTCCGTTTTAACAGATTCCCTTTAAAAAAAAAAAACTATTTCAAAACTCAGAAAACGCGCAGATGTTTCTAGAATGGCCTCCTGGGGTCAGAACTTGGTCCAAATATTTATTTCGAGAAAGAATTTCAAATCTTACATTTGAAATTCATTTAAATAAATAATAACTTTGGACATATGTGTTGAGGTGAGTGAGGATTGTTCAGAGTGATCAGAGTTCATTTGACGCTGGCTAATCACCTGCAGCAGGAACAAAAGGTGAGTCATGCGCAGAGTCCAGCTAGCCAATCAGCGCGCAGGATCTGCTCCGGGAAACGCAGTCGTTCTTTTTTTCCACCTGCGGAGCCTGAAGGCGGACAAACAGCTGCTACACCTTCTGGATCTGAGAGGAAGAACCCGGGCGCACAGCAGCGATGGTTTGCGGAGGATTCGTTTGCACCAAAAATGCGCTTTCTGCGCTCAACGTGGTTTATGTGGTGAGTAACTGATGCGTTCGCGGCTCCAGAGGAGAAGGTGAAAGTGTGGGCTGGAAAATGGCAACCTGCCTGGGACTGGTCAGGTCTTTACTCCAAGGAGTCAAAAAGTTCAGCCTTCGCTGCTTTTTGTCTTCTGGTGAATTGACCTCCTGGTTTAATTCATGTAATTAAGTTCAGCCGCAGTTCTGAACAAAACCGATGAAACCTCAAACAAACGCAGCTGGTATCGACTTTAAACCCCAGCATATGTCATAATTAGGACTCCTAGAAGCCTTTTTGTTTCTGAACATGTTGTGTAAGTGAAGCAGAGCAGGAAACGCTCTTAGGGCTGACTCTAAAGGTCAGAAATTTAAAATGAGTGGATAGGAATTTCAAAAATAGCCTATCTATAAGCTTTAGTTTAACACAGGGGTCCCACAGGGGGGGTCGAGAGATGATCCAAATGACTATCAAAATTAAATTGAACGAATGTCCGGTTGTCTCCAATTGAAGCCTGTTGTCAGACCCGGATGTCTGAGAATCTGCACAGGCATGACCCAAATTATTAAAAATGTCAGAGATGCTTGTTTTAATATAGCAAATTTATGCCTTATCATCCTGGAAAAAATATTATTTTCTGTCGAAGATTTACAACTTTTTGACATCAGAAAAAGTTTGTTTTCTCACAACTTATGTGAAAATATTTTCAACAACTCTGGGCTTTTTTGAGGAAATTCACTTTTTTGTGGCCAATTATTTGTTTCGACTAATACAAAATTTTATTTTTGGTGGGGAATTTACAAGAATAAAAACCTAATAGCAGGTGTACATAAAATCCTAATATTATGAGAGTAAAGTCACACAGTCGTTTGCATAAGTTCTGACACTAGTAATAAAAAAAAACATTTATCATTTCCTTAATTGTGAAAATGATACCAAAGTATAACTTTACAAGATGCTCAACATTCCTCATTTTAACACGGAGGGGGGAGTTTTCATAAAATTACTGCTTTATTCTCACAACTTTATGACTATATTCTCCCAAAAGAAACTCTGATTCTCTCATCCGTTTTCTTTCTTGGCTGAAAATGAGTTTTCTGAAATAAAAGCAGAAACTGTTGTCTTCTTCTCAGCTCGTCCTGCAGCGATGCAGCTGATGTTTACCCACGGGTCTCTGGGGTCCTGCATGTCTTGGATTTAAAATTTTCCATTTTATTTAATGAGTTCAAGCAGAACGTCTGAAACGTGTAGGAATAAAATGCAGCCTCAGTTAAAGTTTTAGATTTTTGCCCTAAGCTTCTGTTTCTGAGAAGCAGCTGTAGGAGAGGAAACCCGGTTTGACGTGAGCAGCTGAAGGAGCCCATTGGGATTGATCTGATCTACAGTTTGTGGGACGTTATCCGGGTAAAAATGGCCTCCTGTTCATCCAGCAACATTTAATAACAGCCCTCCATAATCAGCTCTGTGACCATCCTTCTCAATGGAAAGGGGACGGATTATGAACATTTTTTGGGGGGTTCTTAGTTTGTTTCTCACCAATTCCCAGTGTTATGCTTTTGGTTGTAAAATGACATCCAGCTCAACACCAGCAGGATAAAATGCATCACCTGACGCATGGCTTACATCCATGAAGTATTTAAGTTAAATAAAGTTACAGAAGTAGCAGAAGATTATGTCCAGCTGACTGTTTCCTGAAACCGAAGGGTCAGCTTAATGTAGAAAGCATTTAAAAGTATAACTTAAGAGTAGATACATGTCTGGGATGTATTTCAGTAGGAAAATGTGTCTTTACTTCAATATTTTCTCATTTTTGTTTTACTATTAGTCTTTTTTTCTCTTTTTTTTTTTTTTTTTTGCTTTCAGGAGGTTCTCCTACAGACTATACAACTTTTCCCCCTTTTAAGTGGCTCGTCAGACTAGTTAAAGCTTTAACTAGTCTGACGAGCCCAAGGCGCTTCACGCTGCAGTCAGTCATGATGGCGGTGAGCAGCAGGCAATGCGGCTGAAGTGTCTTACCCAAGAAGGAGTGGTTGGAGTGGGGGATCGAACCGGCAACCCCCTTAACTCGTGCACCACTGTCACCCTTTCCTTGTAGAGGACCTTCAGGCCTGTTGAATCCAGCTTTAATGGCTCAGTAGTGATAATTTTATCGACTTAAAATGACGTTTCTGTAAACTGAACGTTTTGTACCAAAATAAGCTAAATGACAAACACTCTTCCTCATAGAAACTGCAGGATTTAGACTGAAAAGTTGGCTTTTAATCGAAGCTTTTTTTTTTTATCGTCATGCAGGAACCTGACATCTCCTGGCTTTGAGCTTTTAAAGCAGAACGCTCCTCTCTCCCCTCAGATGGTGAGTCTGCTGCTGATCGGCGTGGCAGCCTGGGGGAAATGGTTCGGCCTGGTGTCCAGCATCAGCGTGGTGGCGGCGGTCATCGGGGTGGGCGTCTTCCTGTTGCTGGTGGCCTTCGTGGGGCTTTGCGGCGCCCTGAAGCACCAGCAGGTCCTGCTCTTCTTCGTATCCTTTGACTTTGAACCCTTTCCGCTCGTCTTTAGAGCCACGTTTCCCTGTGAGCTTTCAGGAAAATACATTTCCTCAACCTGAACCAGTACATGGTGATCCTGTTCACGGTGTTCGTGTTGCAGTTCTCCATCTCCTGCGCTTGTCTGGCTATCAACAAAGACCAACAGGTGGGTCTTATCTGCACCATTTTTGTCATTAAACATATAAATATTCTCTAGTGAATTCAGTTATTATAGCGTTTGCTATAAGATTTATCTTTTTTCCCACCTGCACAGTTTCAAAGGTTTTTGAATTATAGTCCCTCTTGATATTTGTGGTTCTGCAGGAAGCGAATGAAGGCTTCAGTTTTATTCCAGATGATAGAAAACCAGGATATTTCATGTTTAATCAGCCTCTTTTAAAACGTAGATTATTAATCAGTTTAATCTATTTTTCAGCTGTTATTTATAAGAAATGGGGAGGGTGCTAACTTGTGAGTCCTTTCGGCTGCTCCTTTATTCAGGAGTCACCACAGCAGCACAACTTTCACAAAGACTACATCAGAGTTTTCTCACCTGATGTCTTTCTGGACTCAACCGGGATTCAAACCCATTTCCCTCGAGTCAAAGACGTGGACTTTGCCCGTTAAACCCCAGAAAGACTTTTTCATTTAAAACAAATGTAAAGACTGGGAATGCCAGAAGGCTGAGTCTCTGCAGAGCAAAGATGTTCAGAGGATCTTCAGATATGTCCTAAAGCTACTGGGCTGATTTTAAAACGACATTCCTTGATGATGATCTGCAGAAATTCCTGAAACCATTCGGTTTATCTGGAAGCGTTTCAGGGAGCAGCCTAAGGTGGCCGCTGGGTTCTCTGATCCCTTTGTCCAGCTCTTTAATAATCGTCTTTATTGGTCATTGTAACACATATTCCTGTGAAATGTGTTCTCCTGTCTCCTCCTTTAATCTGTCCCTTAGCCTCTTCAGACCAGCCCCCCAAAGCCATTTCTTTCTGAAATGTTGCTCAAAATAACTCTATTTAAATCTAATTTTATTCAGCAATTACAAACTCCATTTGAATAATCTCGGTTTAAATGTAGATAATCTGTGGCCAAGGTGCGGCACCCGGGGAGCTTTCGAGGACTGAGGGTCTTGCTCAGGGACTCAGAAGGGCAGACTGTGGGATTTGAACCGAGGAACTTTCAGCCTTCCCAGAGAGGTTCTATCTTGGTTTGGGCTTGAGTCAATCATTTCCAATTCTGTGATGGCATCGTTGATGCTGACAGGTCCAGCAGAGTTTCTACGGCTTCATCTGTTGCCTCGCATCTTTGCCAGGGAAGAGGCACCGACCTCCATCCCTAAGGGACATCGTTGGACCAATCACTGCTGAGACGCATGAAGACCTGTTTGCTGGAAGAATAGGCCCAAAAGACACCTGGAGGTGTTTGTACGGAGACTCGCTGACACTTTCTAAATGTCGTTTAACGTCCAGAACAAGCTGCTGGAGGTCGGCTGGAACAAGTCTGAGGTGACCCAGAAAGATGTGGAGAAAACGCTGAACTGCTGCGGGTTCTCTTCTGTCGACTACAACGGTTCCTGTCCCGCTGTGAGTAAAACCACTTCCTCCGCTCCTTTCTCGGCTGTATCTCGATCGGGGTTCTGCTGACGCTCACCTGGCCACCGTTTCAGGAGTGCTTCGCCAACCCTCAGACCTGCGACACCTGTTCCACCGCCCTGCAGAAATACGCCGGCGAGGTGCTGCGCTTCGTGGGCGGCATCGGCCTCTTCTTCAGCTTCACCGAGGTCAGTCCGCTGTCACAGATGTGCATAGTTGGGATGAAGTTCAGTTTATATTTTATAATAAACTTGTCCTGTGAATTCCAGATTCTTGGAGTTTGGCTGACCCACAAATACAGAAACCTGAAGGATCCTCGGTCAAACCCCGGAGCGTTTCTCTAACCGCTCGCCCCTAAATCAAACCCAACAACTGCACTGCTGAAGAACTGCTTAGATTTTTGTTAGACACGGTTTGTGGAAATGTCCGTCTGCTTCGATGTTAATGATTCACAATGTTAAATATGTTCAGCAATATGTTTCATTTGTGCCCAAACGGAGGATGAACTGCAGCATCTGTTGCGTCCATTTGTTCAATGAGACCGTACAGATAGAAAACATCCGCTGGATTATGAGGGTCACTTCTACGTATTATGGTTCACGTGGTAATTATATATCCTTATCAGTCTCTTTATTTAATGATGCACATCGTTTTGGTTTTTTTTGTTTTTTTTTTTTTTTTTGGAGTTTAAGGTGGAAATAAAGTTTGATGCGCAACGTCTCTGAGCTCAAAGTAGAATAAAATTCCTCTGAGTCTGGAAGCGGTGAAGATGTTCCTTTCTCTGCTGGTTTTTAAGTGATTTATTGTTTAAAACGGTGTATAAATAAAATGAAGACAAGAATAACTAAAGATCTGTTTGTGTTAAATGCTCTGAAGCTAGACCCTACCCTAGAAGGTCCCTGAAGTCGTGGATAAGAGGCTTCTCAAAACCCAAATCCAATATGGCTGCCATGTGTTTTTAAAACTTCACTTCTAATAGTTTATAATTATTTGATGTGCAAAAGTATAGAACATCTGATGCTGAACAAGTAGCTTTACTGTTTAAAATTGCAAAGAAGGATTAGCAGCCCAGTTAGCTTGTAATGCTAATAGCTAGCCTCCGAGTACAGGTGTTGGCATGGAGTCAAACTCGCAACTTCAGGGTGGTTTGGTTGGAAATTGGAGGGGAAATCATATCATGACTTTACTGAAGACACAAATGGGCCCATATTAATGTAGCAAGTAGAGCTTGTTCTGGAGTCCCGTCGTTTAAACCTGGACTTCTTGATGTTCCCTGCACTGAAAAAAATCCTTTAAGTAGTTTTTGTCTGAAGGGAAGAAATGTTTTTCTACCAGTTGCATTTATTTTAATGTTTGCATCATTAGCTTAATGGTTAAGAGAGTCCAAGAATCCAAGCTGTCTTACTTTTTTCCCACTAAAATCCTGCGTTTCAGATTTCTCTGAGGTGCAGTTTAAGGGTTTTCTCTATTTATTTATTTTTCTCTAATATCTAACACACAAATTGTATTAACATTTTTTTTATACAAGTTTGTTGCATTTAAAGATGGATATGTTAATGTTTCACACAAATTTCTTAAAGAATTTGTGGCTGTATAAGAAAATGCAGGGATGTCCTCCTTACACCCGGCTGTTGAAGTTTTTGTGTGAATGAGTCCAGAGCAGCTGGCCATTTCCATAAATGTGATAACTAACATATCTCCAGTCATCAGTGCAACGCTGCACTAATGACTGAAAAAGACATTTTAAACTCAAGACTTTTCAGCTTGTATCCTGTCAGTTGCAACAATTAAAGCAGATAAACTCAGATTTTTGTAAGAAATATCAACAGAATATTACAGAATTAAATTTCAGTGGATCCCAAAGTTGGGATCATTTGATGATAAAGTCCCTGAATCCCAAACAGATTAACTGCATTATTTCCCTTTTTTTTTAATGAGAGAAACAAAATCGAATGGATAAAATGTTCTATAATAAGTCTTGAGTCTTTTTGCATTTTGTTTAACTGGAGTTGTAATAATGTGCACATTTCTGTCTAATATTGTCTATTGTTGGGTCAGAGGAGCTGCTTCAGTTAAGCTGAGGCTGAAAAAGGGCTGAAACAGCTTCAGCTTTCACCTCCATCTGCTGCACCTCCCAGGAATCCCCATGGAGACAGAGTCTGCACAACAACGGTTCTGTTTGCTCCATTAGGTCGAGCCGGGCCGGGCCTCTGTAAATGGACAGCGGCGGTTTCCAGGGGATCAGGTTGCTGCCTGAACCCGGTGAGCTGTGGAGCTGAAGGCAGCAGGATCAGATAAACTGATGATGATGATGGCAGTTTTACGTTCCCTGATAACAAACGTTTCTTTCCCAGAATCTAAACTTGTATTCAGACTTTTCTGATGCTGGTGGATGTGGAACATCACGTCACTCTGTGTGTGTGTTGTTGGTATTTAAACACTCCCTCAGCAAACAGAGCAGACGGACACCAGGCCAGATGGATTACCCACTCTGTCACATGTTGGTGTTGAAACTGCAGGCAGATAATAGATTTAACTGTTGTGTTTGGTGTTTAAACTCGTCCGTCCTCCCCTGGAGAGGAGCAGCAGCCTGCGTGACACACAAGCTGACGTGTTTTTTTTGTGTCGGCCTGTGACTGGTTCACATTCCTGCAGCCCAACCAGGATGCTGAGCAGGAGCTGCAATCCTCAGGCGGTCCGACCTGTTCCCCGACAAGCCTGTGAGCTCAGCTCAGCCGGCCGCTGCTGAAACAGACGCCTTTAGAGACACATTTACTTATTTCAACTTTTCAAAACTTCTGCAGCACCATAAAAAGGTTTTCATCACATTAACTATTTTTAGATTAAAATTACTCCAATTTACAACACGTCATCTTAAGGGACTTTACTCGATGTCTTAAAGCAAAAAGATGGTAAGATAAAGGCAAACCCAGCTAAATAAATATAACAATATGCTGTAAAAACTGCTCATAATAAAAAATTTGGTCTGAATTAAATCTTCTGTTTAAGACCAAACTGATGAGCTTCTTCAACCTTTATTAAATATCCATCAACGAATGGAAAGCAGCAGCAACACTAGTCTGGCCTAGAGTGAAACTCTATTAAAATATTTTCTGTAATAAGAAAAAGATCCCAGAAACAGCCTCCAGATAAACCTTTTTAATTAAATGTTTTTAGGTATAAAAAAATGTCACTAGCATCAACCAACGCAAATGATCAAACTAAGATCAGATATTCAGTTTTATATATAAAATGAAGTTTTGGAGGTTAGCCTTTATTGAGATTTAATACAAATTAAAGCTTTCCAATATAAATGTCAGCTCTTTTGATCATATTTGACTGAATTTAAATGTTTATTTTAAAATAAACTTGTTGGGACTCAATCAGCGGTCGCATTTATTCATCTATAAGTTGAATGTTATAAATTCATTAAAAAAAAGTAAGCTTCCTCACCCTAAAATGTGGAGTGATCTCATTCATCGTCTTATTTATTTTCTCATGTTTTTTGGATCATTATTCTGCTAAATGACCCGTATTATTATAATACTGGGAGCCGATGATGCCCTGCCCCAAGGTTGCATAAAATACAAAAACAACATATTGCCTTTGTTAGCGATACAGCATTACGTCATTTTATTAGAAACTAAACTCTCTATATGACAGATTCCTCCTCACAATAAATAAATCTACACGTTTGGGGCAATACGATTATTTTTGTAACTATGGATGAGTTTCAAAAGCTTCATATTCAAAGTTTAACATTTTAATGTAGTTCTGTAACTCGATAAAAAATAAAGTAACTCCAACTTTTTACCACTTTACAGTACATTTGATTTTACTGTATTTCACTTTTACTGCTGGTTATAAACAAAACTGAAGAGAGAAAGTCCTTCAGAACTAAACTTTATTCAGCTAAAAAAATAAATAAAACTGCTTCCAGCCAGATGGTCCCAAAGAAAGATGAGTTGTGTGTTTAAATGAAGATTTTTATTAGGTTTCCTGTACATTTATATACCAAACAGCATCCCAGGAAATTCCTCTGTGTTCGAGCACATTAAGAAAAAAACTTAACAGATATAAGATGATGATTCGTGTTCCTAAAAGTAATAAAGCAGCTCAAGAATTCAGACAGGAAGGAAAAATAAAGAAGTTAACGTGTTTTTTTGATGTGGTTGGAGCGCGAAGCAATAAATAGGAACGGGGAAGACGTGTTAATTATCCAGAAAAATGCAGATTCTAGAGGATTCTCAGAATAGCTTTGTAGTTTATTAGTGGAGGATTGGAAAAATGATCCCGTAGCGCTGCTTGAATAACTCCCCCGTTAGTCGACGTGTTGCACAGACTCCATCTGGGGACTCAACTTGGTTTTATTTCTTTGAATAAGCGTGTTTTAGACGTTGACCGCGTCTGAGAGCCGAAACGAAACCAACCAGAATCGGGTCGTGCATGGATTACGCGTCTCTATGCGTGTTCAGGAAGGTTTTTAACTCATTTATTCAGATTCCTCATCAAATGATCAGTTGTGCTGTTTTATAAAACAAACGTCAGATAAGTCAGCCTGCATCCTCCCCTCTGAGTCTCTGAAAGCTACTTCTATCTGAGCGTGTCGATAAATCTGAAAATGCAGAGAATGAATTCGCTCTCTCAGCGTTTTCTCAAACCTTTCCAGCAGATTTCGTCACATAACTAAAGAAACGCCGTGAGCAGCACTCGTCCAGAGGCTTTTGGACCAACAGAGAATAAATGCAGGAGATCCAAAGTCTGCCAAAGATCAGTTCACCATGATTCCTTGCTTGGATCCTACCAGAACCTTCCTGCTTGCAGCTAAAAGCCTTCCTTAAAGGAGCCGCCTGCTTCTCTGTTGGCTGAAAAGCTTCTGGAGGTGGAATCGGACCCGATCGGCTGAAAACATCAGAAATCTCGCCGGTTCTTCCTGACAGCGGCTCTCTGGGCGGCTGCTGCTGCTGCTGACCCACAGGAAGGAAAAATAAAAGCAAAGGAACGGCGGCGCTGCTCTGCTGCGTGGAGGCGGTTAGGAGTCCGGGGAGAACGCTCTGTGCGCGTTGGGGAACTGCTGCGGGTTGAACTCCGGGTCTTCCCTCACTCGCTTCTTCACGTCCGCTTTGACCTGAGGAGAGACACCTGACTGTTAGGATCCCGGTGAGAATCGCCACGACGGCTGCAGGCCGAGGAGGAACGACCGTCACCTGCTCCGAGTACGCCTCCTTCACCTCCTGCGTCTCCAGGTCGGCCTGCAGCTGCTCGGCCGAGGTGACGGGCCGGACTCCTGCGTTCCTCGCCGCCTGGCTGACGGCGTCTGAGAGGGAGAGGAGGCTGCCGCTGCCCTGGCCCGTCTGGGAGGAAGAGAACAGGCGTTGTGCTTTAAGGCGGGACGACACGGACAAACTGGGACAAACTGGGACAAACTGAGACAAACTGGGACATCTGGGACAAACTGAGACAAATTGGGACAAACTGGGACAAACTGAGACAAATTGGGACAAACTGGGACAAACTGCCACAAACTGAGACAAATTAGGACAAACTGAGACAAACTGAGACAAACTGGGACAAACTGAGACAAACTGCCACAAACAGACAATCTGAGACAAACAGACAATCTGGGACAAATTGGGACAAACTGAGACAAAGTTGGACAAACTGAGACAAAGTTGGACAAACTTAGACAAAGTGGGACAAACTGAGACAAACTGGGACAAACTGAGACATCTGGGACAAACTGAGACTAACTGAGACAATCTGGGACAACTGGGACAACCTGGGACAAACTGAGACAAACTGGGACAAACTAGGACAAATTGTGACAAACTGAGACAAACTGCGAATAACTGAGACAAACTGCGAATAACTGAGACAAACTGCGAATAACTGAGACAAACTGGGACATTCTGGGAAAATCTGGGACAAACTGGGACATTCTGGGAAAATCTGGGACAAACTGGGACATTCTGGGACAAACTGGGACAAATTGAGACAAATTGGGACAAAGTGGGACAAGCTGGGACAAACGAGCTCCGACGGCTCGGCGCACCTTCCTGCGTTTGGCCGGCATGCCGTGTAGGTAGGCGTCTGACAGCGGCGGCTGAGCCTTCATCTTCCTCTGAGTCATCATGTCACACCGGATGATGGGAACCCATTCCTGCACCGCAGAGAAAAAACAGTGCATGCTGGGAAGTGTGGCTCTCGGCAGAGAAAGTGCGGGTTTCGTCTGCGGCGGTCTTACCGGCGGCACGGCAGCAGCCCAGCTCTCCGACTCCTCGCTGCCGCCCTCGGCTCCCGCCGCCGCCACGTCGCCCCCTAGTGGCGCGGCTCCGCCCGAGGCTCCCAGGTCTCCCGGCAACGCTCTGGGCTCCCGTGACGACGCGGCGGGGGTGCTGTGGGACACGGACATGGCCTCCTCCGCCGTGGTGGCCGCAGCAGGTGAGAGCGTGTCTCCGATCTTTGGAGGAGGACAGACAGGTGAGCGAGGAGCTGCAAACATCTTCGTCCTAACGCACAGACACACGTCAGACTCACCGGCGCGGTCGGAGCCTCCTGCGCGCCGCTCGCAGAGCTCGGATCCCTCTGTGGAACAAAAACCCATCCAATATTTATCAGCAGCCCGAGAAGCGGCGCCTAAGGTAACGTGATACGCAGCAGGTGACGGTATCCAGGGTTACGGGTCCGGATACCTGGGAGTAAACGATGTAGTTCTGGATCTGCTCCTGGGAGACGGGGATGTGCTCCAGAATGACCTGCAGCCTCATGGTCATCATGCTGGTCATCCAGTTCACCAAACTGGGGCTGATGTCGCTCGACATGCGGCGCTGGAGAGGCAGAGGGAGATTTTTTTTTTATGTTGAAGCAGATTCTGGTTCCACCGACTGATCCAGTCAGGGAGGCTGGTTAGAGACGAAGGGGAACGGAGGAGAATCCTGGAGGAAAAGCTGGCAGGAGGCAGTAAAGTCTTCAATCTGACCCTTTTAGCTTGTTAGAGTGGCCTAGTCAAAGTCCCGGCTTTGTTTTTAAAGCAGAACGGGGACAATCTACATGTTTCTACATGTCTGGTAAAGACGTAACCAAAAGCGTTGAAGCTGTAATGGGGCATTCCTCAAATGACATCAAATTACTGAATTTAGAACAGGCAGCGTGGCGGCCACCTGGTGGTCGGACAAGCTCCGTCCTGAATACAGCATCAGTAAATATAACGGGAACAACGACACACTGCTGCTTCGCTGTCTGCCGGAGTTATTCTCCACAGGGTGAACATATGAAAGGAGTTTTTGGAGTTTGGATCAGAGCGTGTAAACGGGAGGGCTTTACAGTTCAGCTGGAACTTTATTCACTGTTTATTTGATCACAGGGGATTCGGTTTATTCCAAAAAAAGGTAAAAAAACAAAATTCGGTTTATATGATTCAAAAAAACACAAACAACCATTTTTAAATGAACAAGTATTTTTAAAAATACTCACCTGTACACTGTGACTTCTCCGGCATTGTTTACATTTCAATTGTTTACTTTTAAATCACTGCTGCACCTTATACTGTAATTAAATTTTTACTGCAATTTTACAAGCTGTATGCAACGAAATTTTGTTCTGTATGCACTTTGTGCATACAAAATGACAAAAAAAATTGTCTAAGTCTAAGTCAGACAGCTGAAAGAACAAACGCGACAATGTAATAACACAAAGCAAATATTATTTTTGTGAGACATCTGCAAATGACCACAGAGCCGTTTACTTTCTGAGAACGGGTTAATATATATCAGCCGAACGTCCTCCATCTGGTCAAACATCCCGTGCCGATGAGTTAAATCTTCAGTTTAACTCACTAACTGAACGATAATCTAAAAACCTTTTTCTTTTTCTCTGCTAACAAAAATAAAACATCTCTATTTTCACGTGTAGATTTTTGGAAATGAGACGTACGGACTGGATTCCCTCTCCCTGCTGCTGCGCGCTCCGACACGGAGAACCAGAATCCACAGAGCTGATGTTTAGGTTAATATTTTTATTTATTTATAGTTACACACTGTAAATGGCTTGGCTAGGCCTAGCTCACCTAATGCTGGAGCGTTTTAGCTACCACACAGTCCAGACATACTTCTAGCAAAAGAAAACTTTCTGCCAACTCTCAGACCTCCACGTCTCTGTTTCTCCGTTGAAGCGTGTTGAAATGAAGCTACTGGGACGTCCTCATCTTCCAAAATTATTGGTGACGCAAACGTTGCCATCTCTCAGTTTGTAATTTGCTCGTCTGAACGTCTGGGGAACTGGTGTTGATTTCCGGGTGGGTGGAGCTAATCGGACTCATTTGAGAAAGGCCCTATTTGCCGTGAAAGCTGGTTTTACCAGATATTCACTCAGAGATTTAGGTTTAAAATATATCACTTTATTTTTCTGTCACCTAAAATCCCACCGAAATACACAGAAGTTTGTGACTGTAGTGTGTCGACGCGAAAAGGTTCAGGATTATTTCCTGTACTCACTATCCTGTGGTTGATGACGGCCGTCAGAGCTCGCTGGTCTCCTCTCAGGCAGTGCAGGTTGAGGGCGAGACACTCAAACAGCGCCTGGTTGCACATCTGCAGCAGCCTGGGTCCGAACGTGTCATCTGGACCAAAACAAACCAATCACATCTTAGTAACAGTCCAGATTTCATTCCCTCAGCCGAGCGTAACCTTAAAACAGCCCGGCCAGCAGGGGGCGACAGAGGGTAAAGCTGACCTGTGCAGCGCAGGATGTGCGTGGCGATCTGTGTCAGCTGCTGCCTGAAGAACGCCATGTTCGTCTGGGTGGCGTCGACGCCGTCCAGAACCGTGACGGAGGATTCTCTCTGCAGGAGGAGATCAGGCCCAGAACATTTCAGCCGCGTCCCGTTGATGCTCTGCAGCTAAGCTCAGAAACAAGACCTCAACTATTACAAAATAAAGTCAAAAACAAAAATACTGGACTTTTTTTTCCGAAGTTTCAAGACGTTTCGCTTCCATCCAGAAAACTTTCTCAATTCAAATGTCTGGAGTAATGTGGACTTAAAAGCTTTATAATACTGCCCAACAAACGCCTTGTTATGGCTTAGATTACATGTAAATTAAACCTAAACAGGTCCAACCCCTTAGTGATGGGGAGTCGTGCAAATTAAATAAGACATTTTGAATTGAGAAACTTTCTGGATGGGAAGTGAAACGTCTTCAAACTTCAGGAAAAAAAGTCCAGTTGTTTTGTTTTTAACTTTTTTTTAGAATGACCATGACCTGGATGACTGAGAATCTTCACCAGCAAGACCTCAACTACATCTGACTGACTTAGAAAGAGAAAATGTAACTTTTACAAATGCAACAAGGCAATAAATGACAGTATTTTTTTTAAAGTTTGATGTTTTGCAGCACATCTTAAGTGTGAGGAGCAACCAGAAGGTTTGGATCTGGTAGCAAACCCTGAAGAGGACGCTGCAGACTCACAAAGCTCTCTGTGATGTACTCCTCAAGCTCGTTGACGAGAGACTCAGCAGCAGTCTGCGGAGAGGAAACCAGAAATCAGCCAACAGACGTTTTATGGGACCAACAAAAAGGATTCCCGGCGGGCGGTACGGACAGCGATGTTCTGGTCGGTGGGCTCTCGGCCGTTGAGGTAGTTCTGGGTGAAGAACTGCGACAGCTGAGGCTGGATGCGGCTGAGCGGCTGGTGCTGGCCGTGGAGCAGCATCACCAGGTCGGACATGGTGAACGTCTGGCACACCAGCATCAGCAGCTCTCCGAAGAACCCTGAGGCAGTGAGGAAAGCGGGTTAAAATCCTGCAGGAACCGACCCCCCCCCCCCCCCCCCCCCCCCGGCCCCAGCTGTGAGCAGGCCAGGCCGTGACGCACCTGTTGGGTCCTCAGGACTGAAGAAGATGTTGGTGGCCTGAGACAGCCGCTGCATGAACTGGGCGATGCTCTCGGTGTCGTTCTGCGCCTGGCCCAGAGAGCCCATCATGGTGCTGAGGACGCCGCGGACGATGCCTGTGAACAGCTCTGGGTTGAGGGACTCTGCTGCCGCCGCCGGGTTCGCCGCCGGGTTGGGTCCGGCCCCGGGAGCCTGCGCGGTGCCGGAGGCGGGCGGCGGGGGGGAGAAGATGGGCTGGGAGGCCTGGAAAGGGAAAACGGGAACGGAGCGGGTCCACAGTTTGATCTTATCTCCAGGAATCAGACGGTGGAGACTAGGGCTGAACAATTAATCGCATTTTCAATATAATCGCGATTTTAAAAAAAAACGCAATTTCCAAATTGCCGAGGTCAGCGATTTTTGGCTATGTAACAATTAGTGAATCAGACGCGTCCATTAGTGTCAGTAAAATGTTTAAAGTGGGTTTGCCTCCACATGGAAGGAAAGACAGTTGCAGCAGTGAGATATTCTAATTTTATTATTTGTTTTAGAGTTTATATAATCATACATAGCATTAAGTACAGGTCAATCAGTTTAATACAGAGACTTGTTTGTTGGTTGCACTTTATGTTTAACAAGGATTGATCAATTAAAAGCTGTTCTCTTGAATAATATTCTGATCAATAGAAATATTAAAAGTTCTTGTTTTAAATAGTCCTTGTTTACAAACATCTTTATTTAGAGGCCATTTTTGTTGCTTGTGGTTAATGCATAGAAAAGTCAAAATTGCAATTTTGGTTGAAATATATCGTAGAAATCATTTCTGCTCTGAGTTTAGATGCTGTGGGTCTTTTAGCAACTAATCCGCACGGCGAGGAAACAAATTGATTTGTTATTTGTATATGTTTAAAAAGACATGATAAATTAAACTGGGGGAAAAAATAAATAAAAGAATTGCATTAAATCGCAATATTAAGAAAAAAAAAAATCGCAATTAGATTATTTTCCAAAACCGTTCAGCCCTAGTGGAGACGTGACGAACACACGGACCTGCTGCATGAAGTCCGTCACCCCCTGGATGAACGCCGGGACCCCAGAGGTGGTGACGGTGATGGAAGGGGCCCCGGCAGGACCGGCACCGGGCCCGCCGGCTACACCCAGGAGAGACCCGAGGAGCTGCCGCAGGTCCGGCGCCAGGTCCTGGGGCTCGCCGGCGTTGGTGTCGGGCGGGTTCTGGGCGGACGCAGCGCTCGCCGTGGACGGGGGATTTGGACCCGAGGTGGAGAAGGAGAAGGAAGAGGAAGAGGAGGTGGAGGTGGAGGAGGACGTGACGGTTTGTCCAGCTGCAGAAAAACAAAAAGCCGTCAGAGCACGACGAGGGAAACGGTGTCTGGGTGGAACCGGAACCAGAACCGGAGACGAAAAGGCTTACCCATCTGCCCCGGCATCAGCAGCTGTCCAACCAGGCCGCTGATCATCTGGTTGAGAGCAGCAGGGTTGAAAGCCTGGGAGAAAAATTCACGTCAGCGTCTCATGAAACCATACCCCCCCCCCCCCATCACCATCACCACCCACCTGTCCCGGCTGCTGGCCCGGCATGGCCGCCCGCACATTGATGGTGGTCCCTCTAGTCCCGAAGGCCGGAGGGGGCAGGTTGGCGGCGAATGGCGGCCGGGAGAAGACGACCCGGGCCTGGGGCTGCTGGGGTCCGGCCTGGGAGGCAGGCGGGGGGGCAGTGGGGGTGGTGGTGGGCGTGTTGGGCCCGGTGGTGGTGGCTGAGGAGGTGGGCGTGGCGCTGGGAGGGGTGGGCTGCGGCGGGCCCGGTTGGCCCGTGGTGGCGGCGGTGGCGGCGCTGGTGGCTACAGCGGCGGCGTACTGGCTGATCTGCTGCATGAGGTTTCTCATGAAGTCGGGGGGGAGGCCACCTAGACGGGGGGGTTAAAGAAAACAGGGGTCTGTTTCTGTCTGAAGTAAATAATGAAATTAAAACGGAAAAAACTGACTAAATAAAACCATAAATACATTTAGATGAATCAATAAAATATTTTTGATACATATAAACTCATGAAATATAAAAAATACAGCATAAAAATGTTTTAGCTTCATTTTTTTTAAAACAAAAAATAAATATAAACCATACATCAAGAGTATTTGATAAATAAAAATACAAAATTAGCAAATATATGAAATAACAAGCTTATAAATTAAAGAAAAGTGGGTTACACTTTATTTGAAGGGGTGTACATAAGACTGACATTATACTGTCATATACATGACATAATACCTGTTATGAACATAAATGACTCTTTATGAATGTTTAGGACTGTTATCCTTAAATTATGACACTATTAAAGCAAAGTTGACATTGTTTAAAATGTCTTTGTTATGACAACTTGACATTAACAGAGACAAGGTTAAGTTTAGGGCTTGATTTGGGGTTTTGTTAAGTTAAGGGCTTGTCATAACAAAGACATTTTAAACAATGTCAACTTTGCTTTAATAGTGTCATAATTTACGGAATGACAATTAATGACAACAGTCCTAAACATTCAAAAAGAGTCATTTATGTTATGTCATGTTTATGACAGTATAATGTCAGTCTTATGTACACCCCTTCAAATAAAGTGTTACCGAAAAGTGAAAACGTGATTAAACTAAAGAACACATCAGCAAAGCTCGTTTAAAAAGGCGAGTAAATAAATAAAAAAATATTTATTCAATTTCCTCAAAATATTTTTAAAAGAATATAAATATAAACTCATGAAATATAAAAAATACAGCATAAAAATGTTTTAGCTTCATTTTTTTTTAGACAAAAAATAAATATAAACCATACATCAAGAGTATTTGATAAATAATACGAAATTAGCAAATATATGAAATAACAAGCTTATAACTTAAAGAAAAGTGGTTTACACTTTATTTGAAGGGGTGTACATAAGACTGACATTACACTGTCATATACATGACATAACACCTGTTATGAACATAAATGACTCTTTATGAATGTTTAGGACTGTTATCCTTAAATTATGACACTATTAAAGCAAAGTTGACATTGTTTAAAATGTCTTTGTTATGACAACTTGACATTAACAGAGACAAGGTTAAGTTTAGGGATTGATTTGGGATTAGGTTAAATTAAAGGCTTGTCATAACAAAGACATTTTAAACAATGTCAACTTTGCTTTAATAGTGTCATAATTTACCGAATGACAACAGTCCTAAACATTCAAAAAGAGTAATTTATGTTATGTCATGTTTATGACAGTATAATGTCAGTCTTATGTACACCCCTTCAAATAAAGTGTTACCGAAAAGTGAAAACATGATTAAACTAAAGAACACATCAGCAAAGCTCGTTTAAAAAGGCGAGTAAATAAATTGAATAAATAAAAAAATATTTATTCAATTTCCTCTTAAAATATTTTTAAAAGAATATAAATATAAATATAAACTCATGAAATATAAAAAATACAGCATAAAAATGTTTTAGCTTCATTTTTTTTAAACAAAAAATAAATATAAACTACAAATCAAGAGTATTTGATAAATAAAAAACACAAAATTAGTAAATATATGAAATAACAAGCTTATAAATTAAAGAAAAGTGGTTTACACTTTATTTGAAGGGGTGTACATAAGACTGACATTATACTGTCATAAACATGACATAACACCTGTTATGAACATAAATGACTCTTTATGAATGTTTAGGACTGTTACCCTTAAATTATGACATTATAAAAGCAAAGTTGACATTGTTTAAAATGTCTTTGTTATGACAACTTGACATTAACAGAGACAAGGTTAAGTTTAGGGCTTGATTTGGGGTTTTGTTAAGTTAAAGGCTTTAATAGTGTCATAATTTACCGAATGACAATTAATGACAACAGTCCTAAACATTCAAAAAGAGTAATTTATGTTCATAACAGGTTTTATGTCATGTTTATGACAGTATAATGTCAGTCTTATGTACACCCCTTCAAATAAAGTGTTACCGAAAAGTGAAAACATGATTAAACTAAAGAACACATCAGCAAAGCTCGTTTAAAAAGGCGAGTAAAAAAATTGAATAAATAAAAAATGATTTATTCAATTTCCTCTTAAAATATTTTTAAAAGAATATAAATATAAACTCATGAAATATAAAAAATACAGCATAAAAATGTTTTAGCTTAATTTTTTTAAAACAAAAAATAAATATAAACTATAAATCAAGAGTATTTGATAAATAAAAATACGAAATTAGCAAATATATGAAATAACAAGCTTATAAATTAAAGAAAAGTGGTTTACACTTTATTTGAAGGGGTGTACATAAGACTGACATTATACTGCCATATACATGACATAACACCTGTTATGAACATAAATGACTCTTTTTGAATGTTTAGGACTGTTATCCTTAAATTATGACACTATTAAAGCAAAGTTGACATTGTTTAAAATGTCTTTGTTATGACAACTTGACATTAACAGAGACAAGGTTAAGTTTAGGGCTTGACTTGAGATTAGGTTAAATTAAAGGCTTGATTTGGGGTTTTGTTAAGTTAAGGGCTTGTCATAAAAAAGACATTTTAAACAATGTCAACTTTGCTTTAATAGTGTCATAATTTACCAAATGACAATTAATGACAACAGTCCTAAACATTCAAAAACAGTAATTTATGTTCATAACAGGTTTTATGTCATGTTTATGACAGTATGTCAGTCTTATGTACACCCCTTCAAATAAAGTGTTACCGAAAAGTGAAAACATGATTAAACTAAAGAACACATCAGCAAAGCTCGTTTAAAAAGGCGAGTAAATAAATTGAATAAATAAAAAAATATATATTTTTAAAAGAGGAAAAGAAATATCTGACTTAAGATTTAGATAAAGTAAAAAAAAGCAATACATAAAAAAATCTGGTTATATAAATATACAATAAAATATATATAATAAAAATAATTTTCTAAACAAAATACAGAAAAATAAGAAATTAGAGTAAATGAATTTGTAAGGATGGGTTGAAGCTGCCGGCTCACCTGGTTGGCCAGGTACCTGCTGTCCGCCTGCTGCAGGGTTCCCTCCTGGACCTGCAGGCACACAAGATAAAACTGATAAACTCAGACGCCCTGCTCCTCTGAGAAGAGCCAAAAACATGAATTATTTCTGTTGCTCAGCAAACACTCGCGGTGGCGCTGCGACACACAGACGCGGGAGACGCATTCAATCAGTGGCGGGTGGGGGACAACACACCGTCCGTGTTCATCTGCATCATGACCACCGGGACTGCCTGGTGGCTGATCCTGATGACCCGGGGGCCGGCCTGTCCCTGTCCAGCCTGCTGATTGGACGGGGTAGTCAGTGAGGGAGAGCTCTGTCCCTGACCTGCCTGCTCCGGCGGGCTGGTCGGCTGGGTGGGCGGAGCTTGTCCCTCAGTGCTGTTAGCTGCAACAGTCACTGTGGCGCCCAGGTTCATCTGCGGGAGAGAAGAGCGGCGGTGAGCCGGAGCGTCCGCAGCGCTGAGCCGACGCTCTGGCCGGCGCCTACCTGCACTGGGATGTGGTGATGCATGGCTGCGGGCAGGGTGACGGGGCTGGAGTAGTGGGAGAACGGGCGGACCACGTGGAGGTGGCGGGGAACGGGGCTCATGAGGTTCAGCCGCAGGTCGCTCAGAGCAACCAGGGCGTTGCCGAGCAAACGCAGGCACTCGCAGATCTGGACCAGCGTCCTCTGGTCCTCCTCCCTCTCCTGCAGGAAACCACAAGAACCAGGAGTCAGACGTCTGCAACAAGCGTGAACGCCTGTCACAGTGCATGATGGGAAACCGCACACAGCATCTGACAAATCACATATGCAGCGACTTCAAATGATCCGGCTTCTTACAGGAACCAGGAAGCGTGACCATATAAGGCCTATGCTGCCCTCTTTACACTGGCTGCCCGTCTGTTATAGAACAGATTTTAAGATTCTCATAATAACTTCTAAAGTTTTAAATGGGTTAGCTCCCCCTTATCTTAGGGACTTTTTAAAATTTCAGTCTGTGTCAAAACTCTACGATCAAATAATCAGCTGCTACTGACAGTTCCTTGCGCCCTTAAGAGGAAAGGAGATCTGTTGTTGCTCCTATTCTATGGAGCAATCTACCGTTCCACGTTAGATCTGCCCACAGATCATTTTAAATCGCTTCTCAAATCTTATTTTTATTCTTTGGCTTTTATTTGAAGGAGTGTTTTGATACTCTGAGCATCGTTTGTTTTAACACAAGAGGAGATAAGCAAGCGTGCCTAAGCAAGTTTTCATTAATCATGTGATTTAATTTTCCGTGTGAATAATTGATTGATTATATGATTATTGCGACAGGCCTAAGCAGCTCTTCTGTTTCCACACACGGACCCTCAGGTGATACGGACTAACCGATAACAGGTGAGCTGATGAGCTGGCTGCGTGTTTTTAGCTGTAAATACGTTCAGTGAAGCAAAGCTCCGGGAAAAAGGGAGATTCTGAGTTCTGAGATGAGGCAACGTTACATGAGCATATTAAGACTTGATGCTTTTTAAGGCCTTAAGTTTAAATTTTTACATTTAAGACCCCACAGGAAGCCTTATAAAAGATGAAACATCTAGTTTACAGAATATGAGGGCTTCTTCTGCAGTGATGCCGGCGCTGATCCGGTCTGTTGTGGTGAAGAAACGGCTGAGCCAAGAAGCAAAACTCTCCATCTATTGGTCGGTCTACGTTCTGAGGCTCACCTCTAGTCATGAGAACCAGGAGCTCAAAGTGGAGCCGCTGCTTCTCCGCATCGAAAGGAGCCGGTTGAGGCAAGGCGAGTTTATTTGTGGAGCGCGTTTCAGTGATGAGAACATTTAAAGTGCTGAACAGTTTGCTACAGTGCAATGCCCTCTGCACTGCAAAAACGGTACTAAAAATAAGTAAATTGTTCTTAAAATTTGTGTATCTTCCCTTGATTTGAGCAGGTAAATAAGATCATCTGCCAATAGAATAAGATTTTTGCACTCAAAATAGGAACAATTCATCTCCATCATCTTATTTCAAGTGCAGTATATCTAATTATCTTATTTTAGGGGACAAAATACTCATTCCATTGGCAGATAATCTTATTTACCTGCTCAAATCTAGGACAAAAACACAAATTTTAAGAACATTTTACTTATTTTTAGATACGTTTTTGCAGTGTGTTGTAACGACATCTGGAAAAGTGGATAAAAATACTTTAAAAGAAGCTCAGATTAAAGCGATGAGAGGCTGCGGGTAAATAAGACGCTGACTCCAGCTCACCTGAAAGCATTTACAGAAACTCTTTCTACTGAGAAAAAGAACAATTAGTGCATAAATGCTGCAAACTGACTCCCTAAATGTGATTTTAAGAGATTTCCGTCCCAACCAACATTATAAATCCCGCTGATAAATAAATAACCGGATAAAGACATCCACACAGTGGCTGCAGTGTAAGGCTCTACAGTCCGACTACAATAAACTGGATCTAAACTCATCGACCGCGGCTGAAAACCACTGCACACGTCATTTATCCTGTTTGATGAGGAGTTGGGACTCCTACCGTGTTGCTGCTGTACTCTGCGGTGGTGGCCGTCTCCAGGATGGTGTGAGCTCTCTGCATGAAGGGCTGCAGCCTCTCCTCCACCCTCCGCAGCTCAGACAGCATCTCAGCCAGCTCCGCCGGGCTGGGGTGGCTGAAGCAGGAGGAAGACAGAAAAAACGTCAGATAAAGGCAGGAAACAACCTTCAACTGGTAAAGCCCAATCATTTACCGTGTTTTTCTGACACTGAAAATCCTTAAATATTCTCTAAAATTGATAATGCGTCTTATATATGATTACCATTGTGATTGCTGGCCAATTTTATGTGCTACAATCTCAAAAATTAAAGTTAAAATGTGTAAGTACGACTTCGGCTAGCAACAAAGCCGCTCTGCTCAATGGATATTGTGAGCATTACGATACACTGTGTCACTACCTGAGGACCCCTGAGCTGTCTACCAGACTGCCTGACTGTAATGTCTGAACTAGAAGTGCATTCACGTAAGGCAGCCTGGAGTACACACTAGCAACAATAAACCTAGAAAGTTAATTCAAGATAAAAGTTAAGTTTATTCTGGCCTTATGTTAGAAACAGGATACTATAGTCCAGCTACTCTGTCCTCCCCACAGAGACGGATAGCTCCCTCTCAGGACAGAAGATGTGTACGCACTGCAAAAAGGGAACCAAAAGTAACATTTTCTTGAAATGAGTATATTTTTCCTTGATTTGAGCAGCTAAATAAGACTATTTGCCAGGGGAATGAGTATTTAACCCCTAAAATAAGATAACTAGATATGCTGCACTTGAAATAAGACGATGGAAATTAATTGTTCTTATTTTAAGTGCAAAAACCTTATCGGCAAATAGTCTTATTTAGCTGCTCAAATCAAGGAATAATACACTCATTGCAAGAAAATTCTACTTACTTTTAGTTCCCTTTCTGCAGTGTGGAGTGATATTACACACCTGGGAAGAATATTTAATTCGCCTTACGGTCCGAATAATACGTTAAGTTTAAGTTTGCACATCATTAACAGAGAGTTTGCCTCGTGTGCAGCTTAGCTTTGACAACAATCCAGCATTAATTTAAAGGATTCATTCAGGCAGGTTTTAAATGAAATGTCTCGCTCCATCATCATCATCATCATCATCATCACAGAGAGCAGGAGCCGCCTGTCCTCCCTGAGCCGCACAGCAGCAGCGAAGCCGGCTAACTTTGCTGATCTGATCTAAACGAGACGCTCATGAATTTTTGGTCCGCACAGTTTCAGAAAAACGTGTCGCTTCAGCTAAAAATCCTGATGAACTCCTACGAAGTGGACCTCACAGAACCAGACATTAATATCTGACCGAGGCTTGATCTTATGAAGTCAAAGTGTGTTAATCTAGCTCCCTTTGAACAGTTTTACTGCACAGACACACACAGATTCATGAATAAAACCATTGCTTACAAAATTAGCAGTAATTTCTTTTAAAAAAAATTAAGCGCTTGGTTAGAAAAGGTCGATTAAGACCAGATTTATTCACCTAACGGATCCTCCTACCTCTGTGACCAATCAGAACCGAGCTGGTTAATACAGAATAAATAATCTGAGTGATTTTACACGTTTCCTGGTTCAGTCTCGTGATAAACGCTCATTAAGGAGCTCGGCTGAAGGTTCTGAGGATCTGCCCTGCTGTCTGTTGACGTCTGAGCCTTGACCTGACCAAACCAACAGGGGGCGCTGTACCGTAACACAGACCGCTGTGTGAAAACTCAACAAGAACAAACTGAGTCTGCGGAGGAAGTGCAGACGCTGGTGGATCCGACCACAGACGCTTCTTACAGGAGCTCTCAGCTCACCTGCATGGAGGTGACCCCCATCCACCAGGTGAGCATCACAGCGACTGACACACCTGTCCCCATCCGAGGAATGAGCTCTCGGGTCAGAATCCCTTTTTATCAGGCTGAGAAGCGAACTGAGAGGAACGTCTCCTCTGATCTGTTCGCTGAAACCAACCTCCACGTAGGAGGCGAACGAACATCACGGCCCTCACCTTGGTCCCGGTTGTGGGGTTGGTCCCTCAGGCTGTGCAGAGGAGGGCGGTGGAGGTGGGGGCGTAGTTGGAGGAGGGGAGGTGTCCATGGGCTGGGCGGAGGGGGAAGGAGTGGAGGTGGTAGATGAAGATGAGGGAGGCGGGGGAGCGGCGGCGGCGGCGGCGGTGGCTTCGGTCTGGGAGGATGAGTCAGCGGTTCGACCCTGAAAACAGAAACCAGACGTCTGGGGAAGGATCTGCTGACGAGGCAGAGGACGAGCCTGACTCAGCCGAGCTCTCACCTCCATCCTGCCGACGACGTCCTGAATGTCTCGGAGCAGGTTCTCGGCCAGCACCAGCCGCAGCCTGGGCTCGCTCTGGACCGGCTGGTCCATGTCGATGTGAACGTTCACGGAGCCGTTGCTCTGCAACGACAGCGGCGTTAGGACAAGCTTCCCGCTGGGAGGCCGCAGCTCAGCGCCAGGCTGGCTCTTACCCCGGTGCTGGTCGTCACTCTGGCATTACGGGCGTTCTCCCCCATTCCGGACACCATCTGCTGGACAGTCATCTGCTTGAAGGGGGAACCACAAACCACACGGAGCTTCAGAACCAGCGGACCAACACGAACCTTCAGCTGCTCGTTTCATCAGAAACACTAAAGACATTCATGTTCAGACGGTGGAGGAGCAAATATGCTGCTTGAGTCTATGAAGTACTTAGAAGACATCTTTATACTTCCTGATAAACTGGAAAAGTGTTTCCTTTTCACAGAAACATTTTTATATTTATTATTATTATTTCTTAAGAGGGTTTTTGGTAGGTTTGCATGACCCCAACATGTTGCAGTAATTAAACATGAGCATAACTGCGTTATTCCAGCCCAGCGGCGCCCACCTCCGTCTCACAGAGCTCCTCTCCAGCCACCTTTAGATGCATCTAAAAGCTGCAGGATAGCAGCTCTGCAGGAGGGGACTAGGTGACTCCACAGAGGATAACCTGCATTACTCTACCAGATGGTTTAGTATTTTAGAAATAACAACAATAATTATTTACTTTTTAAATTGCAGGTTAAAGAATCTAAATGCTAGAAAAAAATGTTTTTGCTTGTTTTTGTCTAACAGACTAACACTTTTATGCCCTGATCACACAAAAAAAAGAGAAATAATACCAAATGGCAGGACACGTGTTGCATATCAAACTCAGGTTTATCGTATATATGCACATTTAATCATTTATTTAAAAGCATTTTGGAAGGAGACTCCTAGTAATGGCACTCTGATCAGCTCTGAAGGCTTTTCCTCGTTTTCTCATGCATGGCACCGACATAAATGTGACGCGTCTGAACCTGTTGAAACTGAGAAATGACTGAGTTCAGGTTCCGGCTTGATCGTGAAACACGTTTTGTTAGTTGCAGCTAATTTACAGACTCCTGATTACATAAAGCTAGCGGCTTCGCCCTGCAGACTTGTTCTGCAAAGATCCGGTGGCTCCTGCGTTCTCTGGTTCTAGATCAGTACCTGCAAACCTGCCCACTCCCACTGGAGATATTTCGGCAGGTAAATCTGCCTTATAGTCTTTTTCCATTTCCCGTCTCTTCAAAATCTACATAAAGCATTTTAAAGCGTCACCGGTTAAAGATCAACGGATGATTAAGGCGGACCTTTTTCTAGTTGTGGTCCCCAAATGGCTCCGCGTTACCTTTGGAAAGCCCCACTACCCACTTGTTTAGATGTTGATGCTAAATGTCTCTTATCAGTGTCTATCTGGAGTTTTCCCACAAACAATCTGACATTAACGCCTACTTCACACTGCGATCAGCAACTTTTGCAGAACAGGGATGTATCTGCCGGCTGTAGACAGGAAGACGGCATTCAAATGCGTAATGTGTGTAAAATTAGCGCTGAAGGGTCTCTTCACGCACGAATTAAAACAGCGAGAGCTCGAAAAGCGAAGGTTTTTCCCACTGCATGAATGATTCAAACTATAATCCGTGTTCGTGTTTGTGTATTTAAGCATTTTTAAACGCTAAGAGCAACCTTCCAGTGACACATTTAAGGGTAATTATTACATTTCTGCTTTCATTTTTAGGTTTCAATCCTGCATAGTTTGTCGTCCTACTTACAGATATCAAGAAAACTAATGCTAAGTTTGTCATTTGTAAATAATTACTTAATTGCCCTTAAACAGAAAAAAAGTCTGTGCGTGGAAGGATGTTGCTGCTGTATCAGAAATGCTGTAAAGCATTTTTCTTCGTATGGATATGGAGTTTAAAACGTTATTATCGTGACAACGCTGGTCTGCATGAGGAGGCCGACTCAGGGGTACAGAAAACATTCATCTTTTTTTTTTACATTTTTACCTGAATATGCCTTATTATCTATTAATAAATGCACAGAATTTCCCCTTCTAATAAGTATTGTGTGTAAAACTGGTGTCTTCTGTCTGCGTGTTTTTGCAGAATCTCCCCACTGTGGGACAATAAAGGCATTTCTAGTCTCAGTCGTATTTTCATACCAGGTGTGGGGATTTAAAAACTGTGACTAGGAAGTGAAAGAGTTTATTTGATCTTGTGGCTCTAATCGCTTCTCCCTCTGAATTTAACTCGTTTCAGCAGCAGCTCCTCCACAATCCACCATCGGACCCCTTTTAAGCCAACCTGTATCTGCTGGGGGTCCATGATGTTGACGGGGAGGTTGAAGGTTCCAAGCATAACGTAGCTGTTGGCGTTGCGGTCGTGCGGCACTTGGGACGTTCCCTGGGAGGAGGAGGACGGCCCGCTGTCTGCCGACGTTCCTCCGGACCCCGAACCGCCCTGGGAGGGTGGAGGCGGGGCCCGTTCCACCAGGTGGATCACTTTTCCACCCACATCTGAAGAGAGCAAACATTAAACCAGGTCAGGAGCGCAACAACGCCTGCAAGAAAAGTGTTGATCAATGGCACTAATTAACCACCAAACACTTAAAAAGCAACTAAATATTCTGTTAGTTGAATTATTGATCAGTTAGATGTTCCAGTTTCTCTAAAAATACAATAATATCATCACTTACAACATAAAAAACCCAGGTAACATATTAAAAAAAGATTTGTGTCTATTATTTACCTGCCAACCAGTGAAGCCCTAATGTAAAGAAGTTATTTGTGAAGCCTAACAGAGTTATAAGTGAAGAATGACCTGAGCTGAGCTTTAAGCCCCCCCCCCCCCCCCCGACTTACTGTAGTCTGCCAGCGTCCGTTCATCCTGCAGCACTCTGCCCTGATAGATGAGCCGCTGCTTGTCCACAGGAATGCCCACTGAAGGGGCGATGTGCTCCTTAAACTCTTTCACTGTCAGCTAGAAAGCAAAGCCACTTCAATATTAATATTTCCTCGGTGGGAAATATTCACCTGTGGTCAAAGAAGGTGAAGCAGGAAACGTGTTTTTACCTGAGAACCGACGGTGTAGGTTCTGCTCTGGGAGTCTAGTGTTTTCACCGTCACCTCGATGTCTGAAGGTTGTTCTTCCATGGTGTTCCTGTAATTAGCACAGAACGTTCCGGTGAAGATGGCGGAGGGTTTTAGAGAGCAGACGTCTCTGTGTGGTGGGGCTGCACGCCGCGTAGTGACTGCACTACGAGGCAGAAAACTGCAATAAAGAGAGAGACCACTTAGTTTTACTGAGTATTTCCATTAGTCGCTTTGGCTCCTCACAACCACTAGTCAGCATTTTTCTTATGGATAAACCTCACAGACACAAGTTCACTCTCACAAACACCTACAGGTGGATCCATGTGCTAAAGACTCACTTCTATACAGAAAACCTCTGTTATTATCTTCAGCTGTCACTTTCTACATGTCGTATTAAATAATCCTGTTTATTCTTCAGTGATGGTATGAAGGCGTTGGTTGTTTGTATCTGTAATAATTTATCGGCTGGTTCTGCTGTTCTTTTTATATCTATGTTTGCAGGTGTAGAAGCAGACTGAGGATGTATCGTTCTCTCCGCTTTCTCTTTCACTTTTTCTCTCTTTTAGCATTTTGTCTCATCTTTTTCTTTTCTTTTTCCTCTTCTACCTTCGCGTTTCTGTGTCCATTGAACATGAAATAGTCCCAGAATAAAATCTAATGAAGCTTATTGCACATAAATTAAGCGGAGCATTATGGTGAAAGCAGTAATGCTCCACTAGTGAAAGTAAAACCTGTTGGGCTCTTTTTGGCATTAAAAAGAAAAATGGATGGCAACGTTAAGGATTTATCGATACTACTACTCTTAATGATACCCCTTATCGATCTGGTGTTTTATCGCTACTTAAAAAACGAAATATGCTCAAAACAAAAAAAAAAAAAAGAATAAAATAATTTCAAGTATTAAATAATATTTTCACATAAATCCAAACTACATTTATAAATTTTTAATATAATCAATTTTAACCAGAAGGTATTCGAGGCACCCACAGTGGATGAGGTTAATAAATGAGAGGCTGCATGTGAATCAGTTACAGGGAGGATCCATTTAAGTGCAGCAGCTCAGGGGAAAAAAACAATACCATTACCTGTTAAAGATTATGTTTATATTATATTTACATCCTGCTTTGTAATCTAGGCGAAGCTTTGCTCACACGTGACTCTTTTTGAGTGGGAAACAGACTTGAAACTGAGTTTGCTGCAGCAGCACTGACTGACTGACCGCCTGTCAGAGCTTTCAAAGTGGGATGAGCTCACAGCTGAAGGTTTGCTGAAAGGACGTAAACTCAGAGCGATCGGTGCTTCTAGTAAAAAAAAAGTCACTAGGGCGGTCTGAAAAGTCAATAAATGGCGAACATGTGAGAGCAGAATATTAGCCCCGCCCACCAGTGTTTCTTAAGGTGAAGAAAACCCAAAACAATGTTTGGGTTGGAGTCTCCCCCTCGACATTAAAAACACCGTTAAGAGGACCGATAAGGCTGAAGTTTGTTGTCCGAAGTTTTCAATACCCACTCCTAGGTGCAGACAGTACACATAAGAGACAGAAACTAATTTAGGCGCTATGGTTTGGTTCTCAACCATACATAACTCTATACAACTAAGCCAGAGCTATCCTATAAAGAAACAGTGATACTGAACTCTAACTGGTCTCACATTTCTGCAGCAGACACAAACACGCTTTACTTACAAAGAAGCTCAGAGGTGCCATGAACATAAATAGTCTTTAAATCTAATGACAACTACTTTTGTTTACTACCCAAATACATAAACCTTGGGAATAATCCTCCTCTGGTTGCTGAAAACAGTACGACTGTGTGACACAGTCCTATCATCGTTCTAATAAGATATTCAAATCCTTCAAAAGTCAGAGACAAACCTAGTCTTTAAAAAATATAATATCATACAGCTTATTACGCAAGTTTGATTAAAGTAATCGTGTGTGTGTAAACTGTGTGTATGAATATGCTAAATAATACTGCTAGAGTAAATGCTTATTCATAGTCCAATAAGCTCGGGACCCACATGTTTTATTTTACATACTCCATTTTCCTTTAACCGTGAAAGACTTGAGGCTTGACAACATTGTTTAATACAAGAATCACGATGTTGGACGTGAATAAGTCACGTCTTTTTATTACTTCTCCATATTTTCCACCGTAAAAATGTCCCCATATCTCTCAGTTTTATCGTCTTAAGCTGATCTGTCATATAACTGACATGCAAAGCAGAAATGCAAAGCACATGAAATATAACGAACTACAAATTGCTGCTTCCAGTGACTCTATTGGGACAGAGATAATTCACACATTTATGCTGCAATTTCGTTTACCAGGGCTGGAAAAACAACACCTGTCCTCTCCTCTGTCCACTGAGGGGCTGCCGCAGAAGGGTTGGTAGTTCACTTAGAGGTGTGATTGCTCTGCAGCACTATTGCAGGAAGAAACCTGCCAATTAATGGATGCTGGATGCTGGTTAAACGACCAACAACGAGCATTTATAACAAGGTTTTCTGATTATTCTGTTACGAGTCAGAGCCATTATATTGCTAATGAAATATACAGTCTGACTTGAAAATAATTAGTAGGCTTTATGCAAATGTATTGATAGTATTTATATCAGTATTATCTGCCGTGTAGAAGCATGTTGTGGAACTATTGCTGACAGTAATAACTGACATGAAATATTATGAATAATTATACATAATCATTCAGTGACGTCAAATTAAACTGCGTGTTGCTATGTGCGACATAAACAAAAGAATCAGTTGTGCGTTAAACTACGTTTAATTCAAAACAAAAAAAAAATAGGAGAAAGCTTTAAATATGACAGGTTATAGGTCATAAATCAATCAAGTTGTTTAGTTTGGTAACAGGCAGCTAACTGGTCCCTTTAAGAGGTTTAACGTTGCTTTTAACGCCGATATCCCGCTGCTGACACTTTGTGAACTAAAACGGTAAATTATTGTTTTGGTGATGTCGTTTAGCTGTAAAATGTGCCACACATAAATAACTATCATCTTGTCTTTGCTTGCTGGTTGTAATCAGCGCTTAGATGCAGTACAGCAGAAGCTAAGTTTACACAGCTAGCTGGAAGGACGGCTAAGCTAATGCTAAAGTGACTAAAAATCAAGGCTAACGCGGGAAGCTAAATAGTTAATTTTTAAATATGGCGTTAAATTAAACGCTTACCGCTTAACCACACCGTCTCCACCCTGTGCCCAGTGTTACCTGGTCCTTATCACCGGAGGACGAACCGCTTCCCGGGATTCCCTGCTCCGATGTTAGCTACAAGCTACGAGGCTAAGCAGGAAGTGACGTAAGAGAGGAAACGGAAGTGTCGCGGAGAGAAGAAAAGATGGCGAACCTGGTGGAGGCGACTAGCCAAAAGCAGTTCGAAGAGTGTCTCGCCAAAGCCGGAAAATGCCTGACCGTGGTGCATTTCCACGCGGCGTGGGCCCCGCAGTGCGGCCAGATGAACGACGTGATGGCGGAGCTTGCCAAAGAGCACGTCGGCACCACGTTCGTGAAGCTGGAGGCGGAGGCGGTCCCGGAGGTGTCGGAGAAGTATGAGGTCTCCTCGGTGCCCACCTTCCTGCTCTTCAAGGCCGGGGAGCAGGTGGACCGGCTGGACGGGGCTCACGCCGCGGAGCTCACCAAGAAGGTCCAGCGGCTGGCGGTGAGCGGCGCTCCGGCCGCAGCCGCCGAGGCGCCGGACCTGAACGAGCGGCTGAAGAAGCTGGTCAACGCGGCCCCCTGCATGCTGTTCATGAAGGGCTCCCCGCAGGAGCCCCGCTGCGGCTTCAGCCGGCAGATCGTCGGCCTGCTCAAGGAGCACGGCGTCCAGTTCAGCAGCTTCGACATCCTGTCCGACGACGCGGTCCGCCAGGGGCTGAAGACCTTCTCCAACTGGCCCACCTACCCGCAGCTGTACGTGAAGGGGGAGCTGGTGGGCGGACTGGACATCGTGAAGGAGCTGGCGGCGTCCGGCGAGCTGGAGAACACCTGCCCGACGGCCGTGAGCCTGGAGCAGCGCCTGCGGACCGTCATCAACCGGAGCCCGGTGATGCTGTTCATGAAGGGCAACAAGGAGGCGGCCCGCTGCGGCTTCAGCAGGCAGATCCTGGAGATCCTGAACGGCTCTGGGGTGGATTATGACACCTTTGACATTCTGCAGGACGAGGAGGTCCGCCAGGGGCTGAAGACCTTCTCCAACTGGCCCACCTACCCGCAGCTGTACGTGAAGGGGGAGCTGGTCGGGGGCCTGGACATCGTGAAGGAGCTGAAGGAGAGCGGGGAGCTGGTGTCGGTGCTGAGGGGGGAGTCATAGGCGGCTGGCCCTCATCCACGGGCCCGGAGCGGCATGAGGGGCCCCCAGAGTGACGCTCAGCTCTCTGATTGTAGCAGTTAATTAGATTCTGGCTGCAGAAACTGTTGGAAAATGTTTATTTTCTTTCTTCTTCCAAGTAAAACATGTAAAGTTGGCAAAGCGGTAACTCTGGTGAAATGTTTAGTAATAAAGCAAAGCCGTTTGTGTAATGACAGCATAAAGTCGTGATTTGGCCCTTCATGTCTGATTCTGAGACACTTCTGAGAAAAGCTGCCTGTAGTTCAAGCTTTTTTGGGTTTTTGGTTTTTCTTGAGAACTTTGTTGTTGCACGTTTCACATCTTCAGGCTCGGGATGCGATTAGTAAACAGCTTTTCACACACGGCTCCTGGAAACCACTTTTCCTGGCTCTGTCATTCTTCCCTGACGAAAACAAAGATTAAACAATTAAAAAGAACACAGAGATGGTTACTTTTGTTGTGTCTAAAGATTACTGAGCACTTTAAACTGAATCTTTATTTTTATTTTTCCTTGAATGGGGAAAAAAACAGCTGCTTAGTTGCAGTCATACATCCTGCAGTCAGCCACGTTTCCCTACAGATTACCAAACATAGACTGAACATAGTTGTGATGAAGTGTTTCTTAAAACTAAGTTCAGCGTCGCTAATCCAGCTGTATTTATAAAACAGCATAACTGACCAAAGTGCTGAACAGATGTATATAAACATAAAAACACACATACTAGATACAGATACATAGACATTAATGTTATTTCAATTAAACTGTATTTGTATAGCACAAGGCTGGATCATCTAGAAAAAAACGGCATATTGATAAGATATAAATATTGATCGATATCAATAATTATCAACAAGTTGAAAACATTTTAAGTTCAGCCCTGGCCGTTTTATGCTGTTGCTTAATGACCTGTTTTTAGATACAAAACACACAAACTCAACCCTTTATTCAACTAACTTTTTACCAGAACTTCAAGTTTAAAAAAAAAAAAGAAACTTGTGCTCACTGAACTGTATGAACTGTAATACTAATCTACATGGTTAGAATGGAGACGGAAGGAAAACCGATTTTCTATTGAACTTTTTGTTGACCTTTTTTTTTCTATCATCAATATACATTCTATTGATCGATATATATTATTGAATAATCCAAAGTCAGACTCCATCAGATCCTCCAGGTTGGTGAGAAAGTTTCCTCTCTAAGGAAACCCAGCAGGTTGCATCAAGTCTCTCCAAGCAGCATTCACTCCTCCTGAAAGAGCGTAGAGCCACAGTGGACAGTCGTCTGCATTGTTGATGGCTTTGCAGCAATCCCTCATACTGAGCATGCATGAAGCGAGAGTGGAGAGGAAAACTCTCCTTTAACAGGGAGGAGAACCTCCAGCAGAACCAGAACCAGGCTCAGTGTGAACGCTCATCTGCCTCCACCCACTGGGGCTTAGAGAAGACAGAGCAGAGACACAGAAAGCACAGAAGCTCACATTGACCCAGGAGTACTTTCTATGTTAGAGACGACAGAGCAGAGACACAGAAAGCACAGAAGCTCACATTGACCCAGGAGTACTTTCTATGTTAGAGAAGACAGAGCAGAGATACAGAAAGCGCAGAAGCTCACATTGACCCAGGAGTACTTTCTATGTTAGATGGTAATAGAGGATGATCTGCCTCCTCTGGTGACGTCACAGCTAACAGAACGCCAGACCAGGTGTACCTTCTATGAAGAGAAAAATGACAGAGAACAAAAAGTTAAAAGCTGAAATAACAACAAACAATGCAGATTGGAGAGCAGTAGGAGAACTCAGCAGAGTGAGAGAAATAGACCCTGATGTCCTCCAGCAGCCTAAGCCTATAGCAGCATAACTATAGAGGTAGCTCAGGGTAACATGAGCCACTCTGACTAGAAGCTTTGTCACAAAGGAAAGTGTGAGGCTTAGTCTTAAAAGTAGACGGGGTGTCTGCCTCACGGACAAAATCTGGGAGTTTTAGTGCTAATGATGGTGATCATTAAGTAAAAAAAAATTATATCTTCAAGTCCAAAGAAGCACACAACGTCTACAAAATGCACCTAAAGTTACTTAAATATACCTCAAAAACTAAACCAGACCACTTAATCAAAGTTAGTTATGTTATTTTTCGGTACATAGCTATTATAGTTCACTATAACTTATCTAATAAAGGATGTAAATCCATTGCAAGCTCTTATTTTAGATGTAGCTACATTATGTCGTAACGTCATAACTGGGGAATAAACAGTACAGCAGCAAGGGGAGCTGAAATAAATATTGTTCAATCCGTAAATAGTTTCATATGTGACAACCACAGAATGTCTTGAACTAAAACTCCGAATATCACAAATGTCTGATCATAAAACGCAGCAAATAATTCTCAGGTCTAGATGACTAGATGGATCTAGCTGCTAATTGGAAGATTATTGCGGCACCTGAACAGGTGTACCTAATAAAGTGGCCACTAGGTGAAAGAGAGACGTTGCAGGATGGGAATATACACATTAAAATAAGCTTTCTTCTTCTCTTGTTCATTAAGGTAGCATTTTATTTTTATTTTTTTCATTCAGGTAGCATCTAAGGTGAAGCTTGCTCTGCTGTGACGTCACATCATGGCGGCAGACCTCCCTGCTGGTTTTGCTCATCTTTTATTCATGTTTCTCAGCTGTTCTGTTTCTTTACTGATGAGCAGGTCTTATCAGAGCACCAGGCTGACCCTTCTCGCTTTTTCCATCAGTGTGAAAAATGGGGTTTTCGCCACCTTGTGGAAGTAGGAATTATTACACCAACTACCCCTCATCTACTGCCAGTTTACTGTTAGCGTTATTGTCTGCGTTGGTAAATCCTCATTTGCAAGACAATTTGGGTCAAAGTGTATCCGAAATGCATATAATATAACAGCTTCTTAAACGTTAAATACAACAAAGGTTTGGTTAGATTATTTTTTTTCTGAGCTGGTGCATATACTTTTTGTTTCACCTGGTAGAGTAACCTGGCCCTAAAGAGCCTAAAGAGGGTGAGTTAGTCAAATATACAATTAAAGCAATACACATTGGATTTAATTTGGATTAACCTATACCTAATTTAAAACTGGGTGTGAAAACATGCTAATCAGGAATTCATTAAAGAAAACGATAACTATTTTCACTAAGGGGCTGTACTGGCTTTCCCATCAGATAATACCAGTGAACATTACAGTTAATAACCAGTTCTATGACTAAATCAATTAAAAATAGGGAGGCGATTAGGATATCTGCTGCTGTTAAGGAGGCTAAATAAAAAAGAAATGTTTGCATGGTTGAGGAATAAAAGTCAGAGATAATGTGTAATTTAAATGCATTATTTGTGACAGAAGAGGAATGAATGGTTAATTTAACTCAAAGAGAAAATAAACCAAACAACTAACTGTTAATTATAATCTGAGCGAAGGGGAGCATGTAAAAAAATAAAGAGGAGGGACCCCAAGATGGAATCGTGGTGAACCCTGGATGTGTTTTAGTCAACGCTGATGTAAAGTTGCTGTCACGGTTAAAGGAGGGCCTAAGTGCAGAGCGTGGTATTGACAACCTGAAGTTTTAATAATAAAAGTAGATAGTTAGAAAAATAGTCACGGGTGGAACAACTGGTGGACAGAACCCAGAGCACAACGGAACATCTGAGAGAGGAGGAAAGCCAGCAGGGGAGGTGGGTGGACCGACATGAGTCCAGGTGTGAGAAATCAGGTGCTGACGAGGAACAGCTGGAACCAATGAAGACAGGGTAGCTGAGGGGAGGAGAGTAATGAAAAGGAACTGAACAGGGAAGGACTCTGACACACATGGACTAAAGATGGCAGCAAGTAGAGCTCATAAACAGGAAAGAACAAAAACATGGAGACTCTCAGACACAAAGGATCGTGACGTTACTGATGGTCTCTGCCCTAAAGCAAGGAACCACTTACCGTACCAGAAAGAGAGAGGATGGGAAACTGCCTGATAACGCTATCACTCCACTCATTCAGCTACATTCACTTATTCCATATAAAGTTAATTAACTTATACAGCACTTTTTCCAGTCATACTGATCACTCAAAGTGTTGTACACTAGAGCCACATTCACCCAACCACTTTCATTGATGTGCACACATTCATACACAGCTTGGTGGGCAACTTGCCCAGGGGTACACTGACATATGACAAGGGGAAGCTGGAATTGAACCCACAACCTTCACGATTGCAAGACAACTACTCAGCCCATCAAGCCACAGTCGCCCCCACTCCAGTTTCCTTGTGTTTCCTTCTCTGATTCTGATAAGCAAAAAAAATGTGGAAAAAAAAGTTCATTTAAAACTACATTTACTTCGCAGTTTTTTACTGAAAACTGTTTTATAGATCCACAAAATTTAATTTCATTTTAATTTCAGTTTTTTTTTTTTTTTTGTTTCTATTAACCTTTTTTTTTTAAATTAAAGCGCTGTTGTGTCTCTGCTCCCTAAAGTCCACGATGAAGCAAACCCGGCGGTCTTTAAACATGTGAGTTAATGATTCGCTGCGTGTTGACAGAGTCTGGGTTTTCACTGCTGTTGGTTTCCTTTAAACTGTCTCGGATATGAAAGTCGAGGTTCACAGCGAGACTTTCTATAATTTGCTTCTGTTTATTTGATGAGATTTTTACGAAACCACAACCTCCCACATGAAGCTGATTCACTCAGGAAGCCTGTTTTTTTTTTTTTTAAAGTGGGGTTTCATGATTCTCACTTTGTGAAAGTTTCATTCATTTTACTCTAAACGAGTTTATCTAAAAACCACACGTCTTTGAATCAAAGGATGTACGAAACCTCATGTTCAGCACCAAATAATTGCCATTAATGGCAGCACGGCTACTGTGCAGTAGTTAATAATTCACCCACACCCACTCTCTGTTTAATTTACGTGCTGCAACATTGCATAAAGTCAGAACGTGTCGTCAGGTTTCAAAGGCGTTTTAGTTTCCAGAGCAAACTGTTTTAACTTGCAGCTATGTTAGGTGTAGCCTTGTCATATTTTCTGCATTTTTACACTTTGGTTTATCATATTTTTGTTCCCTGCGTGGATCCTGAGCAGCTGCTCGTGAAATCTGTTGATCAGCATCAGGTAAGAATAAAAATGTTTGTTTTCTGTCAGTAAAAAAGTGAATGGAGCAGTAAATTATAGATAGATCTACACTAAGATACGTTCCCCCTAAAGGGAACTTTCCACCTCCTCCTCTGTTCTTTCCATAAGTGGTCTTCGCTGCACGTCGTGGGCTTATATATTTAACAATCTTCTGCTGTCGGACGTGCCATCACCCCACGCTGCCGTGCCGGCTCTCTCTCTGTGTTTCTGTTTTAGTATCTGGGGAAATGGTTCTTCAAGGCGGCTGTCAGTCGGAGGGCGGCGGACATCAGCAAGTTCAAGATGTTTGACAACATCGCCTTCACCATGGAGGGCACCGCCGACAGGACGCTGGTCTTGACCGGATACATGCGGATGTGAGGAGGCAACGTCTCCCCCTCAGAAACACACAATATGACACATATATGCAGTGGCGTCACCAGGGGGTGGCCAGGGGTGGCCATGGCCCCTCTGTGTCATGTCCTGGACACCCCACTGGCCACCCTACTGGCCAGTGTAAATTGTAGGCAGCCGCTCTTCCTGAGCCAGTATCTACTTTCCCTAGTAACTGTTTTGTTTTCCAATAAATTAATAAATGTACACCTTATTAGGCGCCCGCCTATGCATTGAAAATGCATGGCGGAGGCCTTATGCTATGCACCTAATAAGGGTTTCTTTATTATTAGGCGCCCGCCTATGCATTGAAAATGCATGGCGGAGGCCTTATGCTATGCACCTAACAAGGGTTTCTTTATTATTATTATTATAGTACCGTTAATACAGCCCGAACCGTAGGCTGTACCCCCACAAACTATATATCAAAACGTGCGTCTCGACGCCACGATCAGGGCTTTTTGTACTTGACGCCGTTTTGACTTACAGTTGGAACAGAATTCGCAAAAAACACTTCTTAACACAATTGACCTCTCAATAATGCTTGGCTGAGCATGACACTGGTGTTTTGGTCGAGTGGGTTAGGTGTCGGGCTGCAAAGCAGAAGATCGTAGGTTCGACTCCAAGCTGTGTCAATTTCAGAGAATTACATTTTCACCCAATATTTCATTTCCCTTTGGCTTTAAAAAACGATTTTTTCATTTAAATCATTAGCCAGATTAATTTATTCAGCATATATCTTAAATATACCAAATACAATATTTAATTTCCCTTTGGCTTTAAAAAACGATTTTTTCATTTAAATCAATAGCCAGATTAATTTATCCAGCATATATCTTAAATATACCAAATACAATATTTCATTTCCCTTTGGCTTTAAAAAACGATTTTTTTTTCATTTAAATCAATAGCCAGATTAATTTATCCAGCATATATCTTAAATATACCAAATAGTACAATAAAACAATCAAATTCATCACAATCTCTTTAATCTTACATATGAAAAGTTATCCCTCGAGCCCTGACGTCAATAGTCCGTCGATTAAAACAAAAATACGCCGCACAGTGCTGGGGTATCGTTAGTGTGTTCAGCTTAAATCAGCAGGTTAGGGTAGCAGGTCGACCGCCCCAAGATGGCGGCCGTATTCAAATTCATCACAATCTCTTTAATCTTACATATGAAAAGTTATCCCTCGAGCCCTGACGTCAATAGTCCGTCGATTTAAACAAAAATACGCCGCACAGTGCCGGGGTATGGTTAGTGTGTTCAGCTTGAATCAGCAGGTTAGGGTAGCAGGTCAACCGCCCCAAGATGGCGGCCGTATTCAAATTCATCACAATCTCTTTAATCTTACATATGAAAAGTTATCCCTCGAGCCCTGACGTCAATAGTCCGTCGATTTAAACAAAAATACGCCGCACAGTGCCGGGGTATGGTTAGTGTGTTCAGCTTGAATCAGCAGGTTAGGGTAGCAGGTGGACCGCCCCAAGATGGCGGCCGTAATTCGAGGGGCGCTGTGTATTATTCAGAGCAGACAAGCAGTACTCTTTCAGTTCCGGGTCAGAGGTGAACTCCTCCATCTTGTGGCTTGCTGTGCTGTGCTGTGCTGCCGTTTTTCCTAAATTACTGAAGGATATTGTTGAATGAAGTCCAATTTACCCAGACGAAGGGTGTTCCATTGGGTGTTTTCCTTGCAACTACGTGACGGTGAGTCGTTTATTTAATGTCGGTTTTATATTATGGTAGAAATGCGGTGGCAAGGCTACACGGCACTGAGGGATGGAAGAGCTGCATGAAGCTGACACCCCACCCACAGAAAAAACTCCGTTAAATAGACGGAATGGTTAGTGCTTCGCTTGTGCAGGTTTGTGCCGTTAAAATTAGCGTTTGTGCTGTTTTGGTTTTGAAGATATTAAAGAATATTTGTTAAGGTCATCCAGAATTCACCATCTCCCCATTTTGCTTCGAATCCGATCAAACTGGGCTACTTTTTTTAGTGCTTCGTTTGTGCAGGTTTGTGCCGTTAAAATTATCGTTTGTGCTGCTTTGGTTTCGGAGATATTATGAATTTTAATTTCAACCGATGACGTCATCCCAGCCCGCCGCTTCAAAATAAAGTGCTACGGTAAATCATATGTTATTGCCGTCACTGGAAAAAACGTAAGTCTTTTTAATATATTTCGACTGATAAATCAGTAACATTACTATGAAGTTGTGTCATCTACCGAGCCTCCCCCCCCTACAGCATTCTTATAAAATGATTTATATATTCCTGCTTATTGGCAAAGATCTCTTGGGACACATGTTTTTGTTTGTTTTTTTAGTTTCCTGACTGAGGGGAGAGGCTGGAACAGTCTCTGTGCAGGATGGCTGGCGTCCTTAATGATGTTCCTCATTTGTGTAAAAAGATGTGGTCAGATCTACCGTTTGGTCTCAACACTTTTCTCAAGAAAGCAGTTATTAATTTTATATTTTTCTTTTATCATGCAAGTTGTTTTAGCTGCTATTGTAAAATGTGTGTTATATTGTTTTGTACTTTATTCCTGAATAGATATTGCGATTTATTTTCTCTCATTTAAAGAACTTTACTTTAGATAGCAATGTCAAGTGACATTGCCAAAAAAGGCATTTCATTTATTAGAATGTTCAACTGTTTTCATAAAGTCTATTTTTCCTAATCAGAAGGGTTTATTCTTCTTCGAGAGTATAATGTTTATAACATTTTCAAACAATAACTTGGTTATAGTTGATCTTAGTAGTCATAGTTCATTACTCCTCTGAATTAATTAGAATAGCAAACCTTTATTGCTCTACAATCGGGAGATTTGGGGGTGTCTGCACCTAACAAAAGGGCAATTAAAGTATACAGGCTTATATAACGCAGAAAACATACCCAAACTAAAATCAATAACAGAAAAACTGCAAAAAATAAATCACACTGGTCAGCCTATAAAGTATAACAACACTGTAAGGAACGATCTCCTAAAACGTTCCTTTGTCCACCTAAGCTAAACCTTTAATTAGGCTGAAGGACCATTCCACTTTTTATTGGCTTTATGCATGAAGTGGGAAATATTGTTCAACTATGAATATATTGACTGAGATCAGCGTGGCCCACCGCGACCCAAGTCATTGGATTAGAACGGGAGAAAATTTAAAATTATTATAAAAAAAATACAAAGTACAGTAGGACAAATAGTGACTCGTGTGTATTTCACTGCTCTTTTGACTGAGGCGCTGCATCCGTGACTCCGCTCTGTAGCGTTTTTTTCTTCTAAAGCCCGCGGTGCAGGTGAGTTTTTTTTGGGAGAACACATTTTTATCGGTAGTTGTCACTCTTTTTTCAAAAAAGATTCTTATAAACCGACACGCCACCTGATGAGAACTGTAATGAACGGCTCATCAATGCAAATCCGTGAAGCAGCGAGACCGTGAAAGGTGAACCGCAATATGGCGAGGGTTCACTATATATATATATATATATATATATATATATATATATATATATATATATATATATATATATATGCTGTTTATTCACTAATGTCTAACAACAACTTTGTATCTCCTAGTATTAGAAAACTTACATTCTGATCAAAAATATAAACAATGTCTTTTCATCTTGCTTGTGAAAAGTTATCCCTCGAGCCCTGACATAAATAATCCCTCGATTTAAACAAAAATGAGCTGCACAGTGCTGAGGCATCATTAGTGTGTCAGCTTGAATCAGCAGGATTAGGTATCAAGTCGACCGCCCCAAGGTGGCGCCCGTAATTCCTGCGCAGCGACAGTCAATGCGGGGTCTACTCTTATATTATGTCTATGGACACAACCATGTTAGCGGCTAACGCTTAGCTTGTTGCTAACCGGAAGTAGCTCTAGGAAGGTCTCACCAACTTCTGCTTCACAGAGTTTGTATTTCCTTTAGTAGTTTGTAATGCCTTTAACATTTTTATTCACATATTTCATTTTTTCATGTTACATTGAAGTATTTAATCATGTTTTAATAACACCAATTTTCCATGCTGCTTGGATGCAGACCTTCTCCTGTCGACTGTTTTTTTTGGGGAGGCTTAGTTGCTAAAGGAGGCCGATCTGACACATGGCCTTTGGTGAGCTTTGGTGACATTAAGTATTGGCACCCTTTTTGAGGAACTTCCCAGTACAGGATTTGGACCAAACTAACAGAGTACAATCACCCGGTGATACTGGACACAACCATGTTAGCAGCTAACGCTTAACATGTTGCTAACCGGAAGTAGCTATAGGAAGGTCTCACCAACTTCTGCTACACAGAGTTTGTACTTCCTTTAGTAGTTTGTAATGCCTTTATCATTTTTATTCACATATTTCATTTTTTCATGCTACATTGAAGTATTTAATCATGTTTTAATAACACCAATTTTCCATGCTGCTTGGATGCAGACCTTCTCCTGTCGGCTGGTTTTGACGAAGACAAATCCTTTTCACACTCAGAAGATTTGATTTAAAATCCCCAAGTGATAAAAGCCTACGACCAAGGAACTCGGAAGCTTTGCCTTTGACGGTTACGTGCACCACCAGGCGGGCGCCTTCTTCAACTTCTTCAGAAGTTGAACGTTTCTAGTTATTATTATTATTATTATAGTACCGCTAATACAGCCCGAACCGTAGGCTGTACCCCCACAAACTATATATCAAAACATGCGTCTCGACGCCGCGATCAGGGCTTTTTGTACTTGACGCCGTTTTGACTTACAGTTGGAACAGAATTCGCAAAAAAACACTTCTTAACACAATTGACCTCTCAATAATGCTCGGCTGAGCACGACACTGGTGTTTTGGTCGAGTGGGTTAGGTGTCGGGCTGCAAAGCAGTAGATCGTAGGTTCGACTCCAAGCTGTGCCAATTTCAGAGAATTACATTTTCACCCAATATTTAATTTCCCTTTGGCTTTAAAAAACGATTTTTTCATTTAAATCATTAGCCAGATTAATTTATTCAGCATATATCTTAAATATACCAAATACAATATTTCATTTCCCTTTGGCTTTAAAAAAACGATTTTTTCATTTAAATCAATAGCCAGATTAATTTATCCAGCATATATCTTAAATATACCAAATACAATATTTCATTTCCCTTTGGCTTTAAAAAACTATTTTTTTCATTTAAATCAATAGCCAGATTAATTTATCCAGCATATATCTTAAATATACCAAATAGTACAATAAAACAATCAAATTCATCACAATCTCTTTAATCTTACATATGAAAAGTTATCCCTCGAGCCCTGACGTCAATAGTCCGTCGATTTAAACAAAAATACGCCGCACAGTGCTGGGGTATCGTTGGTGTGTTCAGCTTGAATCAGCAGGTTAGGGTAGCAGGTCGACCGCCCCAAGATGGCGGCCGTATTCAAATTCATAACAATCTCTTTAATCTTACATATGAAAAGTTATCCCTCGAGGCTTGACGTCAATAGTCCGTCGATTTAAACAAAAATACGCCGCACAGTGCCGGGGTATGGTTAGTGTGTTCAGCTTGAATCAGCAGGTTAGGGTAGCAGGTGGACCGCCCCAAGATGGCGGCCGTAATTCGAGGGGCGCTGTGTATTATTCAGAGCAGACAAGCAGTACTCTTTGAGTTCTGGGTCAGAGGTGAACTCCTCCATCTTGTGGCTTGCTGTGCTGTGCTGTGCTGTGCTGTGCTGCGCTGCCGTTTTTCCTAAATTACTGAAGGATATTGTTGAATGAAGTCCAATTTACCCAGACGAAGGGTGTTCCATTGGGTGTTTTCCTTGCAACTACGTGACGGTGAGTCGTTTATTTAATGTCGGTTTTATATTATGGTAGAAATGCGGTGGCAAGGCTACACGGCACTGAGGGATGGAAGAGCTGCATGAAGCTGACACCCCACCCACAGAAAAAACTCCGTTAAATATACGGAATGGTTAGTGCTTCGCTTGTGAAGGTTTGTGCCGTTAAAATTAGCGTTTGTGCTGTTTTGGTTTTGAAGATATTAAAGAATATTTGTTAAGGTCATCCAGAATTCACCATCTCCCCATTTTGCTTCGAATCCGATCAAACTGGGCTACTTTTTTTAGTGCTTCGTTTGTGCAGGTTTGTGCTGTTAAAATTATCGTTTGTGCTGCTTTGGTTTCGGAGATATTATGAATTTTAATTTCAACCGATGACGTCATCCCAGCCCGCCGCTTCAAAATAAAGTGCTACGGTAAATCATATGTTATTGCCGTCACTGGAAAAAACGTAAGTCTTTTTAATATATTTCTACTGATAAATCAGTAACATTACTATGAAGTTGTGTCATCTACCGAGCCTCCCCCCCTACAGCATTCTTATAAAATGATTTATATATTCCTGCTTATTGGCAAAGATCTCTTGGGACACATGTTTTTGTTTGTTTTTTTTAGTTTCCTGACTGAGGGGAGAGGCTGAAACAGTCTCTGTGCAGGATGGCTGGCGTCCTTAATGATATTCCTCATTTGTGTAAAAAGATGTGGTCAGATCTACCGTTTGGTCTCAACACTTTTCTCAAGAAAGCAGTTATTAATTTTATATTTTTCTTTTATCATGCAAGTTGTTTTAGCTGCTATTGTAAAATGTGTGTTATATTGTTTTGTACTTTATTCCTGAATAGATATTGCGATTTATTTTGTCTCATTTAAAGAACTTTACTTTAGATAGCAATGTCAAGTGACATTGCCAAAAAAGGCATTTCATTTATTAGAATGTTCAACTGTTTTCATAAAGTCTATTTTTCCTAATCAGAAGGGTTTATTCTTCTTCGAGAGTATAATGTTTATAACATTTTCAAACAATAACTTGGTTATAGTTGATCTTAGTAGTCATAGTTCATTACTCCTCTGAATTAATTAGAATAGCAAACCTTTATTGCTCTACAATAGGGAGATTTGAGGGTGTCTGCACCTAACAAAAGGGCAATTAAAGTATACATGCTTATATAACGCAGAAAACATACCCAAACTAAAATCAATAACAGAAAAACTGCAAAAAATAAATCACACTGGTCAGCCTATAAAGTATAACACTGTAAGGAACGATCTCCTAAAACGTTCCTTTGTCCACCTAAGCTAAACCTTTAATAAGGCTGAAGGACCATTCCACTTTTTATTGGCTTTATGCATGAAGTGGGAAATATTGTTCAACTATGAATATATTGACTGAGATCAGCGTGGCCCACCGCGACCCGAGTCATTGGATTAGAACGGGAGAAAATTAAAAATTATTATAAAAAAAATACAAAGTACAGTAGGACAAATAGTGACTCGTGTGTATTTCACTGCTCTTTTGACTGAGGCGCTGCATCCGTGACTCCGCTCCGTAGCGTTTTTTTTCTTCTAAAGCCTGCGGTGCAGGTGAGTTTTTTTTTGGGGAGAAGAACACATTTTTATCGGTAGTTGTCACTCTTTTTTCAAAAAAGATTCTTATAAACCGACACGCCACCTGATGAGAACTGTAATGAACGGCTCATCAATGCAAATCCGTGAAGCAGCGAGACCGTGAAAGGTGAACCGCAATATAGCGAGGGTTCACTATCTCTCTCTCTCTCTCTCTCTCTCTCTCTCTCTCTCTCTCTCTCTCTCTCTCTCTATATATATATATATATATATATATATATATATATATATATATATATATATATATATATATATATAGTGTTTATTCACTGATGTCTAACAACAACTTTGTATCTCCTAGTATTAGAAAACTTACATTCTGATCAAAAATATAAACAATGTCTTTTCATCTTGCTTGTGAAAAGTTATCCCTCGAGCCCTGACATAAATAATCCCTCGATTTAAACAAAAATGAGCCGCACAGTGCTGAGGCATCATTAGTGTGTCAGCTTGAATCATCAGGATTAGGTATCAAGTCGACCGCCCCAAGGTGGCGCCCGTAATTCCTGCGCAGCGACAGTCAATGCGGGGTCTACTCTTATATTATGTCTATGGACACAACCATGTTAGCGGCTAACGCTTAGCATGTTGCTAACCGGAAGTAGCTCTAGGAAGGTCTCACCAACTTCTGCTTCACAGAGTTTGTACTTCCTTTAGTAGTTTGTAATGCCTTTAACATTTTTATTCACATATTTCATTTTTTCATGTTACATTGAAGTATTTAATCATGTTTTAATAACACCAATTTTCCATGCTGCTTGGATGCAGACCTTCTCCTGTCGACTGTTTTTTTTGGGGAGGCTTAGTTGCTAAAGGAGGCCGATCTGACACATGGCCTTTGGTGAGCTTTGGTGACATTAAGTATTGGCACCCTTTTTGAGGAACTTCCCAGTACAGGATTTGGACCAAACTAACAGAGTACAATCACCCGGTGATACTGGACACAACCATGTTAGCAGCTAACGCTTAACATGTTGCTAACCGGAAGTAGCTCTAGGAAGGTCTCACCAACTTCTGCTTCACAGAGTTTGTACTTCCTTTAGTAGTTTGTAATGCCTTTAACATTTTTATTCACATATTTCATTTTTTCATGTTACATTGAAGTATTTAATCATGTTTTAATAACACCAATTTTCCATGCTGCTTGGATGCAGACCTTCTCCTGTCGGCTGGTTTTGACGAAGACAAATCCTTTTCACACTCAGAAGATTTGATTTAAAATCCCCAAGCGATAAAAGCCTACGACCAAGGAACTCGGAAGCTTTGCCTTTGACGGTTACGCGCACCACCAGGCGGGCGCCTTCTTCAACTTCTTCAGAAGTTGAACGTTTCTAGTTCTAAATAGAATTACACAATAAAAAGGAATTGTTGTTCAACTCAAAATGTACTTTTATTGGTCTATGCACATTAGATCATTAGTAACATTAAAAATCAAACCATAAACCAAAAGATATTAATAGGCGTTAACTTAAGTCTTTCTGATAGTTTTCTACAGGCAGCTTTACTACAACAGTACAATAAAAGCCTGAAATTATGGCTTTTAGTTTCAGTGCCAACCCCAAGAGTTTAAGTGGCTACACCCCCCCCCAATGAAACATTTCTGGAGGCGCCACTGCATATATGCCACACACAAGGAAACACGCAGCAGCTCACAGTTTCAGAATGACAGCAGCTTCCTTCATGAGACGTGTGTATGTTTACATGTGTGTCATTACGTAAGCCAGAAGGACTCGCCTATCTGCCTCTACGAACATGCCTTACATCCTGTTCTTGATCTGTACGTGCTGAAATGAACTTTTGTGACCCAATGATGGTATCTTCTCCCCTAGTAAGACTTTCCTCAAGGTTTCGATGTGTGCTGATGGGAGGTTTTTACCAAATTTCCAGAAGCACATTTGTAAGGTCAGACTCTGGTGGTGGCTGAGAAGGCCCGGTTTGCAGGAGTGGAACAGAGCAGATCAGACTGATTCATCACACAGGTGTTAAATCAGAGGTCTCTTCCACAAAACCCCCTCTGCATGTATCTCTATGGACGATGCTCTGTGCTCCAGTGAGATCAGCTATGGTCTAAAATAAGAGGCTAGACTCATCCTCTGGGTTACCGGATGGTGAAGCCTGATTCGTCACCGTGCAGCTACGCTCTTCTTCTGGTGTCCTTCCGTGTTGTCCTCTTCTTCTTCTCTGGCAGATTGCAAAAAAAACAAAAAAAAAAACAACAACATTTAACTGCATACCTTAATGCCACCTATTGTAGATTCTGTGCTGTAACTCCCCCCGTTGATGGCGCATGCTTGGTTCCCAGAACTGGTGGAAAATGACGACAGTTCCCAATAAAACACCAACATGCTGAGACACACGCAGCGAGTTGGTGCCAGAGTCACAGTGTTTCCGGTGGAAAAGTGTGGCAAAACACAAAGAGACAGCTGATAGGGAAAGGAGGAGCAGAGAGGAGAAGATAGAAAATAAAAAAACTCTAGCCAGCTCTCAATTTATATTTGTTTTATGGTAAAATGTGCAATGAGCCGGAAAGGGGGAGAGTGCCTCTCCGGGTCGGGGAGGATGTCCTGCTCAAAGTGGAGGAGTTTAAATACCTCGGGGTCTGCTGGCCCATAAAACACTCTCTATGGTAGCTCTATAAAAGTCCTTTAGCAGTTTAGTGGGAAGTCCAGACCTTTTCGGTTTGATGAGGAAGAAGCATTGTTGTTGGGCCTTCATCACCAGATGGGAGGTGTTCGCAGTCCAGGAGAGGACATGGCAATATGGCATATTCAGATAAAAATGCAATATTCTAGTTGCTTTTACAAGCAAGCACCTCAGAGTAACTAAAGCGTGTGCAAGCAGACATTAGCATCTGAGAGACGGTGTAAATGATTCCTGGTCAGATCAGAACCCATGCAACTATTAGCATGTCTGGAAGCACTTACTGGGTCAGTTATAGTGTCTAACGGCAGCTGGGATGAAGGGCCCCTGGAAACGCTCCTTAGACATGTATGGGGTGCTCCTACTGGAGTTTTGCAGCTTGTGGGTCTCTTCATGCACTTCCAACATGAAGACCACGGCAACATCTGTACACCTCACTGCATGGGGAGCTGCAGCTTCAATAAAAGTGCTGGTAAAACTGTTTGATGTATCTAAAAGGCTTCTCCTGTGTAGATTAGACTATCGAATCCTCCGGTAACAGCAGCTTCTCTACAGCCGAGGAGAAGTCGTTAGATAAACTCATCAGGAAAGCCGGCCCCCCGGAACCAGTGCAGGGACTCAGACAGAAGAACTCTGAAATAAAATCACGCCGCTGTCAAACAATCTGCCCCCCGTCCCTTTGCCTGAAGCTGTTGCAGAGCTGAGGAGCTCCTTCACCATCAGACTGCTGCATCCTAATTACACTAAGCATTTAGGATGTCTTGTTCCTGAAAAGTGCTCTATAAATAAACTTGCCTTGCTGAAGAAGCGTTGTCACAGTTCCTTCCTTCCAGCAACTGTCAGACTTTAGAGCCATTACTGCTCCCAGCAAACTCACAAAGTGTTTACATCCATGCTGCTTTTTATGCATAGAGATGAATCCATGTTTTGGCCATTTAAAAAATTAGAATATAGAGGGCTGTACTGTAAGGGAAAATTTACAACAGCACACTTTCTAATACAGTTTCTGCTGTTGTAAATTTTCCCTTACTGTACAGCCCTCTATATTCTAATTTTTAGTTTCATATTTTACCTTTGTCTGTATCTGCATGTTTGCATTGTGTTTCACTTTGCTGCTGGGGAAAGTGAATTTCCCCACTGAGGGACAATTAAGGTGAGTTCCCTTCTAGCCTCTGACTTCCACTCATGAGTTAACATTTATGAACTTTTGTGACGTTTCTAGAATTACTAGACAGTTTAAATCTAATCATTTACAGACTCATCGCTGGTCTGCATGTGGACAGAATTACATCCAGGTGGGACCTTTCCTGCAGGAGCCTAAATTGCTCCTGATCTGTTTTTCTCAGATCAGACATCTTTGGATAAAGTCTCTCTTTGGACATTGAACCCAAATTTATCTGCATTGATTCTGGGCCTAAAACAGAAAAATAAGCTCCTTTTGAGCTGCGTTTAAATCAAGGTTGATAAGCATCTTTATTAAAAACTACAGTATCTGCATTTAAAATAAAATTAAAATCAGCGATTGAGGGGAAATAAACTTTCCATGTCTGTGGAAATCTGCTTCACAGCTTCACTGAAACCAGATTTAGTCACAACAAATATCAGACGTATGGAAACCTAGTAGTATGTGAATAGATACTAGAAAAGGGAAGCAAGGCGGTATAAATTAAAATAAATATTTTTTTATGCATGTTTGAAGACTGAAACCATTCTATCACTCTTGCACTTCTCTATCAGACAGTTTTGATTTTGTTTTCCATTTATTTATTTTTAGGGGAGATGACTGCATAAAACACAATTGGACCTATCATATACAGCCTGGGAGGGACGACATGGTGCTGGAAGGTAAGTCAAGCACTGCTCGTCTCATAGATCAGCCCCTTTTATGCACTCCAGGGGGACAAACTGTTCCGTATTGGGTTTTCTGGAGGAGGTTAGAACAGGTGGGATGGTGTGAATTTTGTTTCTGTGTATAAAGTAAAAAAAAAAGCTAAAAGAAAAAAAAGAAAAACCACCTGAGATCAAAATTTCATCTCAATTTCAAACAAGAATTATGTTGGTGAGTTGGTGGGGAAATACCACTGACTGCTTTCAGTTTTACCTTTTAACTTTATTATTTATTCTTAGGAATTCATTCATCCCTCTGCCAAATATGAGAGCCACTTTTCTTTGCTGGGTTACACGTGGAGTTCCCCAGGGCTCCGTTTTCAAACTCATGTATTTTCACCCTAATCGTCATGTTCAATAACTTCAATTCAATTCAATTCAATTTTATTTATATAGCGCCAAATCATGAAACATGTCATCTCAAGGCACTTTACAAAGTCAAGTTCAATCATATTATACAGATTGGGTCAGATTATACAGATTGGTCAAAAATGTCCTATATAAGGAAACCAGTTGATTGCATCAAAGTCCCGACAAGCAGCATTCACTCCTGGGGAACCGTAGAGCCACAGGAAGAGTCATCTGCATTGTACATGGCTTTGCTGCAATCCCTCATACTGAGCAAGCATGAAGCGACAGTGGGAAGAAAAACCACCCATTAACGGGAAAAAAAAAAAACCTCCGGCAGAACCGGGCTCAGTATGAACGGTCATCTGCCTCGACCGACTGGGGTTACAGAAGACAGAACAGAGACACAACAAGAGAAACAAAAAGCACAGAAGCACACATTGATCTAGTAATCTGTTCTACATTAGATGGTAGTAGCGGGTGAGCCGTCTTCTCTGGATGATGTCACAGTTAACAGAACGCCAGACCAGGTGTACCTACTATGAAGAGAAAAGAGAGAGAACAGAAAGTTAAAGCAGAAATGACAACACATAATGCATAATTGAAGAACAGTAGAACTCAATATAGTGAGAAAATTAGATCCTGATATACTCCAGTAACCTAAGCCTATAGCAGTAAAACTATAAAGGTAGCTGAGAGTAACATGAGTCACTAGTTATAATTTTTGTCAAAAAGAAAAGTTTTAAGCCTAGTCTTAAAAGTAGACAGGGTGTCTGCCTCACGGACCAAAACTGGGAGTTGGTTCCACAGGAGAGGAGCCTGATAGCTAAAGGATCTGCCTCCCATTCTACTTTTAGAGATTCTAGGAACCACCAGCAGACCTGCGGTCTGAGAGCGAAGTGCTCTGTTAGGAACATACGGGGTAATCAGAGCTCTGATATATGATGGAGCTTGATTATTAAGGGCATTATACGTTAGAAGAAGAATTTTAAATTCTATTCTTGATTTAACAGGAAGCCAATGAAGGGAAGCTAAAATTGGAGAAATATGATCCCTCTTGTTGATTTTCATCAGAACTCTTGCTGCAGCATTTTGGATCAGCTGAAGGCTTTGAACTGCATTTTGTGGAATTCCTGATAGTAAAGAATTACAATAGTCCAGCCTTGAAGTAACAAATGCATGGACCAGTTTTTCAGCATCACTCCTGGACAGAATGTTTCTAATTTTGGCGATATTCCGGAGGTGAAAAAAGGAAACTCTGGAAACCTGTTTAATATGGGATTTAAATGACATGTCTTGGTCAAAAATAACACCAAGATTTTTTACTTTATTACCAGAGGCCAGGTTAATGCCACCCAGATTAAGTGATTGGTTAAGAAGTTTATTTTTTGAGGACTCTGGCCCAAAGATTAAAACTTCGGTCTTGTCAGAATTTAGATGCAGGAAATTTAAAGTCATCCAGCTTTTGATGTCATCAAGACATGACTGCAGTCGAAGTAATTGATTGGATTCATCAGGATTTATGGATAAATATAACTGAGTATCATCAGCATAACAGTGGAAATTAATCCCATGCTGTCTGATAATTTTGCCTATCGGAAGCATATATATAGTAAAGAGAATTGGTCCAAGGACTGAACCCTGTGGTACTCCACAGGTGACCCTAGAGTTTGAGGAAGATTTATTATTAACATGAACAAATTGGAATCTGTCTGACAGATAAGATTTAAACCAGCCTAATGCTTTTCCCTTAATCCCTACAGTATGTTCAAGTCTTTGTAGGAGAATATTGTGATCAACTGTATCAAACGCAGCACTGAGATCTAACAGGACAAGTATAGACACAAGTCCATTATCTGAGGCCATGAGAATATCATTAGTGACCTTCACCAGAGCTGTTTCAGTGCTATGATGAGCTCTGAAGCCTGACTGAAACTCCTCAAGTAGGTCATTACTTTGTAAATGTTCACAAAGTTGATTAGCAACTACTTTCTCAAGAATTTTAGATAAGAAAAGAAGATTAGATATAGGTCTGTAATTTACTAACTCATCTTGATCAAGAGAAGGTTTCTTAAGTAAAGGTTTAATAACAGCTACTTTCAAAACCTGTGGTACATATCCATTTACTAAGGATAGATTAATCATGTCTAAAATAGTGCCACTGATCAAAGGGAATATGTCCTTAAACAACTTGGTTGGGATTGGGTCTAACATACAGGTAGAAGGTTTAGATGAAGCTAAAATTTTAGATAGCTCAGAAAGCTCTACTGCTTCTAAACAGTTCAAACACTGCGCAGATTCTAAAGATTCCTCCAATGCTGCCTCACTTACTGAGGACGAGGTAATCATGTTTGGGAGGATGCCAATTATTTTATTTTTAATGGCATCAATTTTATTTATGAAGAATCCCATAAAATCATTACTACTGAGAGCTAAGGGAATGGATGGATCAACAGAGCTGTGGCTCTGGGTAAGTTTGGCAACTGTACTAAAGAGAAATCTAGGATTATTTTTATTCTCTTCAATTAATGATGAAAAATATGCTGCTCTAACTCTGCGGAGGGTCTTGTTATACAACAATAGTCTGTCCCTCCAGATTAAGTAGGATTCCTCTTGGTGTGTAGAGCGCCATTTTCTCTCCAATTTCCTAACATTGCGCTTCAAGGAACGCAGCTCTGAATTAAACCAAGGAGCCAGCTTCCTGTGAATAATCACCTTCTTTTTCAAGGGAGCTACATTGTCTAATGCAGAACGCAATGAGGAAGTCACATTGTTAGCAAAGGTATCGATTTGTGAATGGGAAGAAACAGCAATGCTGCCATCTACAGGGCATTTCTGCAATACTGAGGATATTAAGAAGGGGACAGACTCTTTAAGTTTTGATACAGCATTATCCGATAAAAATCTACTATAATGGAACCCTCTTTTGGGGGTGGAGAATTCAGTTAGATTAAACTCAAATGTTATTAAAAAATGATCAGACAGGACAGGGTTGTGAGGAAATACTGTTAATTCTTCACAATCAATGCCATATGTCAGCACAAGGTCTAAAGTATGGAGCCGAGAGTGCGTCGGTTCATGCACATTTTGAGCAAAACCAATTGAATCTAGGATAGTTTTAAAGGCTACACTAAGGTTATCACATTCAGTGTCAACATGGATGTTAAAATCACCCACTATAATAACCTTATCAGTATTTAACACCAAATCAGATAAGAAATCTGACAACTCATCCAAAAACCGAGTGTAAGGGCCTGGTGGACGATACAAAACAACAAACAGAAGAGGTTTTATTGCTTTGCAGTTTGGATGAGGGAAACTGAGGGTTAAATGTTCAAAAGAACTGTAATTATTAGTTGGCCTGGGACTAATTAATAAATCAGACTGAAAGATAGTTGCCACTCCTCCTCCTCTTCCCACAGATCTGGGAATGTGGAAATTTGAATAACTGGAGGGGGTTGACTCATTTATACTAACGTAGTCCTCTTGTAGCCAGGTTTCTGTGAGACAAAACAAATCAATCTGATTATCAGAAATTAATTCATTAACTAACAAAGTCTTTGGAGGGAGAGACCTTATATTTAATAGACCACATTTTATTATTTTATTTTTAGGTTCAAGGTGAACCATATTGATTTTTATTAGGTTTCTATGATTTGTTCCTTTTAGATCAGTTTTTGATCTGTTAAGTTTTGGCCGTGGGAAAGACACCGTCTCAATAGGATAATGGGTGGGTAACAGTACAGAAGCTGCAGAGAGGTGTGTTAAACTACGGCTCTGCTTCCTGGTCTGGACCCTGGGTTGTCAGCATTTAGGAGAACTAATAAATCCGGCCAGATTCCTAGAAAGAAGAGCTGCACCATCCAAAGTAGGATGGAGGCCGTCTCTCCGGATCAGACCAGGTTTTCCCCAGAAAGTTCTCCAGTTATCAATGTAGCCCACGTCGTTTTCTGGACACCACCTAGACAACCAGCGGTTGAATGATGACATGCAGCTAAACATGTCATCACTGGTCAGATCAGGCAGGGGACCAAAGAAAATTACAGAGTCCGACATAGTTTTAGCAAACTCACAAACCGAAGCAACACCAACTTTGGTGACCTCTGATCGGCGTGACCGGGTGTCATTACCGCCAGCGTGAATAACAATTTTGCGGTATTTACGCTTATCCTTAGCCAGTAGTTTTAGGTAGGATTCTATGTCGCCTGTTCTGGCCCCTGGTAGGCATTTAACTATGGTCCCTGGTTTCTGTAGTGCCACATTTCTTATTATGGAGCTGCCAATAATTAAGGTCGGCTCCTCGGCGAGATTGTCGCTCAGAGGGGAAAATTTATTAGAAACGCAGATGGGTTGGTGGTGATCTGGGGTCTGTAATCTAGAGCTATGCTTCCTACGAACTGTCACCCAGCCAGCCTGGTTACCAGGCTGCTCGGGTGCTACTGCTTTAGGTTCGCTACGTGAAGTTACTCTATGCGGCTCCGCGCTAGCAAAAGAGCGGCTATCAGCTGGTTTTTCAACAGCACGGAGCCGGGTCTCCAATTCTGACACCCTCGCCTCCAAAGCTACAAAAACACTACATTTATTACATGTACCATCATCACTAAAGGAGGCAGAGGAATAACTGAACATCTGACACAGAGAGCAGCAGATAGGAGACTTAGTCAGAGACGGAGAAGCCATTATGAGGCTAAGGCTTGGCTAGCGCTAGGCTAACGCTAGGCTAAAGCTAGGCTAACGCCCTATTATCACGCCAAAGAACAAACCGTGTGAAACACGAGGAGTTCCCAAACGTGATGAGCAGCCACAGACAATGTTTTAAAAGTGCTTATGTTTGGAAACAGATGTTACAGCAAAGAGGTTTAAAGATAAAAAGCGAGAGAGCCTGGAGCAAAGCTCCGTCGTTCACACAGCAACAACAGGAAGTGACAGAATACGCCTTACCGCAAACAGGAAGTCCGCGAACAGGTGACAATTGACAATTGTTGCCATTCTATTCTCCTAATAGAGTAACTTTATATATAAAAGACGTATAAAATAATAAATACTGCCTTCTGCTGGGAGGATATCTTTCCAAGAGCTTTCGCTTTCTAGCTGCTTCAGGTTCATAAAGTTCACATTCATTTGCATGCGTGGTGAAATAAAAGTAGGCAGCCTCTAAAGGCCTAATCTCACCGCTGCTCGCCTCTTTTTAATGCACTATGTGTTTCGTGCAGCTGAAAAAATATTTTAACAATGGTGGAACGGTTGCACAGGAGCAGAATTGCTTCCTACAGTCAAGGTAGCCAGGATGAGTCTCATAGTACCAGTAAATAGGCAAACCACAAGGATTTACAGGCAGATTTGACAGTGAGGGATGAAGAGAATATGAGGGAGTGAAGCAGTAAACGAATGACTAAGCACTGTGACTAACATGCTGTGTGTCATTCTTTTTAATTTAGGGTATTATGTTGCACAGGAGAACCTTGTTGTTGTAGGTATTTCTTGTGGAAAGAATTTTGTGTGGCGGAAACATTTACAGTGATGGATGAATGCTTGAAGAAGATGCATCAGGTGGCTCAATACAGCACGCTTCTCATCTCTGAACTTTTAAGCAAATCTGATAAAAATATGCTGAGAATTATTAATGTCCTTAGTTGCTTATTAGCAGAATAAAGTGAAGTTAAACAAACTAGCTTCTCTTTAGTTTATATGAGAGCTTTCCGTTGGTTTATGGGCAGCATTTTCAGCACAATGTGTGAGTTGTATTCCATATGTCTGTGGCCAATTTTGAGTAATGTCCCTGTTTGCACACCAAATAATCTGGTCCTTTGTCCGGTCCTCATGTTTGTTTTGAGGATAACAGGTTGGGGTGTTTTTACCTGCCAGTCTGCTTGCAGCCTGTATATCAGTGCAACATTGATATTTGGTGCATCTCTGAGCTAAAACTCTGAATCCTAAAAAAACAAGGAGGTCTTTGGCAAATACATTCCCCAATTATAATAATTTCTAAATACCTAATATTTAGTATAACATATAAAAATTACAACAAAAGCAGGATAAAGATCTCCAACTTTTGGCTTTTCGAAAAAAAGAGAGTCTTCTATACATTTTCAGCTTCTTTCTTTTTGCCAAATGATTTAGTGAACAATGAAAAAAACGTAATCAAAATATATTAAATTGCCAAAATGAGTCAGTTTACTTTAAAGGGGACATTTCATGCAAAGTCCACTTTTTTAGCCCTAAAATACATTTAGTGTTGTACTGGGGTCTCTAGGAACGCAGAAAAGTTGAACACATATGTATATATATATATATATATATATATATATATATATATATATATATATATATATATATATATATATATATATATATATATATATATATATATATATATATATATATATATATATATTCATATATTCATTTTCTGTTTGGGTCACATTTTAAGCCATTTAGTTTTCTCTGTTCTCTATTATATTCTTTTAAACTACATCATAGTATTTGCTGCTGACCTGCTCAACAAGGTCATGAACTTCCAGCCTACGAAAATTAGGAATCCGCCATTTTTATTTTTTTTACACCTCCATTTTGTAGTCCAAGCTGAAGCGGAAGTTACAGGTGGATCAATTGGAAATGTTCAGTTGTTGTGTTTACTAACCCCCACAAGTCAGTACACCGTCCCCTAGCAGACTACACAAATGGCCGTGGTGGCGTGGACGTGCCACCAGAAGAGAGGCGTGGCCAAAGTGTCTCCTTTGCATTTAAAGAGACGGCACCAAAACGAGTTGCTACAATAGCAAGTAATTCAGACCAAAATAACGCGGTTCTATTTTATTTAGACCACAGCTGAATGATTTAAATGTGCAAAGGAAGGTATTAAAAGATATATCCCCTTTAGGAAACAAGCAAAACTCTTTATCCCCGCTCTGAACCATTTAAGAAAATTTTATAATTTATTTGTAGAGACAATAAAGACATTTTTTTTAGATTGAGATTAGCTGGAAAATAAACACGGATTAATGGATTTTATGCTCATCCGGACACCAGATCGATCCTAAAGAAAAGGTTTGAAGGGTAAAAAGAGAAGGTCCGCCTCAGTGCCTTATCTGAGTGTTTCTGCTGTGTGGCTTTTTATCTAGGAAGGACGTACCGCAGGAACCTCCTCTGGAACGGCACGTGGGCCAACTGCCAGGACTGCATCATTTTCCAGGAAGTAGAGCCGCCTCTAAAAGAGACCGACTCAGAGGACTCTCTCAACAGATTCATGTTATATGGTAAGAAGTCTTTTAAGAGTGGCAATTTTAACCTCTTATCCAACAAGAACCGATAAAACACAAAATAAAAACAACTGGAACTTCAATTTCCACCTTTCATTTTCATCTGCAGCCCTTTTTAGTTCAGTTCTACGCCTGATTATTTAAAATTTGGTCAATTCTGCCCCAATTTAGCCACAGCTTATCCTATTTTTATATGTTAGATTATTTCCAGTGAGGGTGATTTTATTATGAGGTTGGTTAAATTATTTGGTTAAACTATCTTTTTCTCTGTGCTTTGATCTGAAGTTCGGCAGAAGGATGTCGACTCTGAGGTGGTGACAACGTTTCTTAGAAATTCAGCTTGCCATAACATGAAGGAGAGCGTCAGACTACCTCATGAGAAAGGTTGTTTTTTTTAACCACAAATACACATTCTAATATATTTATTTTGACATGTTTTTAATGTTAAAGTGTTTGTTTATACATTGAAACAATTTTATGTGTTTCCAGAGTTTTGCATCTAGACGTGAGAGCCCAGGTAGGCCCAGTTACTGCCTGTTTTAGCTGCTCAGGAACGTTACAGTAACTTCTGTTGTTTTCTTTTGGGACGCTTTAGGAGATCCTGGATCTTTGTAGTTAAGATAATTTGTCTTGTGAAAAAAGATCAAACTGGCCGCAGCAAAGTTGTCTTACTACGAGACTAAAACAGAGATCTTTTTTTTGTCAAAATACTGCATGAAGAACAAAGGCAGTCGCAGCCAAACTTATCCACAGTTTTCATTTTCAGTCCCAGGAACTGGCGCTGCAGCTGCTGAGGGCTGACGACCCACCCATAAAAAACTAAACAGGAAATCCCAGCATTCACATGAAGGACGGAGCAGTTTGTCTGCTGAAATAAATGTCTTACTTCTTTTTCACCTTATCAGAACAGCATTGATCTGTGGATGTGACCTGCATCATCAGATATAAAATGTATATTTCCTTCACTTTTACATTTCTCTGAATAAACAAAGCTTCATTATTGATAACCCTTTTGTTCTGAGATTATTTTGAAAGGCTTTTCCTGAGGGGCTCGAGGATATTTAGTCGGAGAGAAGTAAAACCATTTCTGTTTCATGAGTTATTCATTTTCCTGAAACCGCCTTTAAACCTATATCATCATGAACCGTAATTTTCAGACCATAAATCACGCTTAAAAGCCTTCAATTTGTGAGAAAATTGATTGTGCGCCTTATTTATATAATTACCGTTGTGCTTACTGACTGATTTTATGTGGTACAATGTGCACAAAAATCTGTTAAAATGTGTAAGTATGACTTTGGTTAGCAACGAAGCCGCTCCGCTCAGGAGGGATATTACACACTTGGGAAGAATGTTTAATGCGCCTAATAATCCGGTATGGCTTATGGTCCGAAATATACGGTAACATGTCCAAAAGATCTAGGATCTGTGTCAAGGATGCCTCTGCCAGACCCTAACATGGCCTTTTTTTTGTATTAAAGTAAAGAAAAACACAAGTCATAGTGTGTGAAGTAGAGCTTTTTATTTTTTTTTTGGTTAATATTAAAGGCCTCTGCAATGAAACAACCCACACAGTTTGCAGATATATTGATTTTTGTGAAGACATGGTGAAAAAGGTTATTTAAAATGTAATAATAAGAGTGGAGACAAGTCCAGATCCATGCGCCTGTAGTACAATACAATCTAGTTAGTACATTTTGCTTTATTACACTGAATCTCAATGTGTTTTATTCAAGTCTAGTTAATTCAAATCTACAGACTCTTGTTTAACCAACTTCAACTGAATCCAGAAGAAACACATTCAAATGTGAGACTTATCTTCACTGATGGTGGTTTTAAACTCCCAAAAAGAAAAAAGGGGGGCGGAGTAAATCAGTGCACAGTTATTTAATTAATACAAAAATGTAGAAAACCAGCACATGGAGGTCCTTCGTATTTAATCAGGGGCAGGAGAACGCGTTTCTGCTACATGCCGTCGTCAGCAACATGTTTTGTATTTAAATGTGAGCGGGATGTTGTTCATGTCGCCTAACTCTAAAAGCTCACATTTCTCAAGAACTGGCCTGTTCTTGTTTGCGTTTGACTTTAAAAAGATGAATGTCAAAACATCCTAATTATGTTCTCTTTACACTTACATATGCACGCTAAAATGGAGAACAGTGATCAGAACAAACTTCCAGCTCCATCTCACAGCTGTGGAAGTGAGTAGGTCCTCTTTTTTTTTTCAGGCCTGAACTGTGGCACGATAAACTTTGCTCTTAAATGGAAAAGTGGGGTAATCTGCTCTAGTTGGGAACCACCTGCAAACCCATCTGACTCTTTACTATCACAGGTAGGATGCAAACGGAGGCTCCTCCCTTGTTTTGAGTGGGGACAGCACCCATCAGCCCACATCCAGCCACTTTGTTTTCCCATGTTGCAGGTGTAGGTGTGTGTCTGTTTGTACCAGTGAGTATGTGCACACAGAGGTGAGAAAGCTGGAGAAAGTTGATGGCCTTTTTCAGAATCCAGAGAAACACTTTCTGGCTGCAAGGGGGCTTCCCCATTGACCACGAGACCAACCACTGCAAAATGAAATGGAAACAGGCTCTCGCTGCCCCACTTTAAACACAGCTTTCACTTCTGTTTTTTGTTTTTGTTTTTTACCAATAATTCTTGTCTTTATGTCCAGATATACACTTAAGTAGTGTTAAAAACACTGTTCCTCTCACCACTGCTCAACTCAACATCTAGTTTAAAGAGCTGCTTCAGAAAACCAGAGTCATGATGTGGTTTGAAGTCGCTGAAAATCTCCTAGAAAATGTGGCCAAAGTCTACTTCTTCTTCTGAAGCTCATCCATTTGACCTTGCAGTGTCTGAACGCTACATGCTTGGCAAAAAAAAAAAAAAGCACAAAATAGGGAACTAACTATGTGAAGGATGTTCAGTGTAAGCATTTTTCAGAGTAAATATGAGTCTCATGTAAAATGTAGTCACTGTGGAACAAACATCAGGGAAACTGCTTCTGGACGATGCTTCATTTGTCATCAGCAAGATTTCATCTCATGAACCCTTAGAGTCTAAAACGCTTGTAATATTTCAGTTTCATCAACTTTCATCAATTTTGGGACTCAGTAATGAGAAATATTTCAATTCAATTTAATTCATATAGCGCCAATTCACAACATCAATCATCTCAAGTCTCCTTCCAAAGTCAATTCAGTCAAACCACACATACAGAAACAGCTTTCTATCCAAGGAAACCCAGTTTGCACCGAATCATTAACTTACAGTGTTCACTCCTCTCCTAGACGAGCATGAAGCCACAGTGAACAGTTGCTGGTCATTAACTCTGCAACAATCCCTCATACTGAGCATGCATGAAGCGACAGTGGAGAGGAAAACTCCCCTTTAACAGGGAGGAGAACCTCCAGCAGAACCAGAACCAGGCTCAGTGTGAACGCTCATCTGCCTCCACCCACTGGGGCTTAGAGAAGACAGAGCAGAGACACAGAAAGCACAGAAGCTCACATTGACCCAGGAGTACTTTCTATGTTAGAGAAGACAGAGCAGAGACACAGAAAGCACAGAAGCTCACATTGACCCAGGAGTACTTTCTATGTTAGAGAAGACAGAGCAGAGACACAGAAAGCACATTCCCACGATAACGATGAAAGATCCTTCCAGTGATTTTTTTTTTTTTTGCCATTAGCAACAAGATTTCTACTGACAAAAGAAATAAAAAGTTTTTTAAAGATGCTAATTGAATACTAAAATATGTCTGGTTCTGCTTTGAGGGCTTGGGTTGATGACATCACCAGAGGAACAACAATCAAGCTAATTTGTTAACATCACAGTAAATGAGGGATATTTTCAAAAGGATTAAAAATTGTGAAAAAAGACGGAGAAAAATAATAATTAAATAATTAAAAAGCCAGCGCATGCCTGATGTGACGTCTGCACTGAAGCTGGTTTTAGGGAGAGCAGATTTTATCTTGAGTAAATCATGATTCACGACAAAAACGGCAGTCAAAAGGAATAACCGACTATACCAGGCGACAGATTTCTGAACTGAATTTACAGAAAGTTTATTTCAAACCTATAAATATACAGTGAAGCTGGAGCTGTCAGCAGCGATTCACTACCTGGGCCAGTGGACCACCTCACTGGCTGCCCACAGTATGCGAGGACATTGGGTGTCTCTGACGGGTGAGCCTGCAGTACAGGGGGGCCCACAGGGGGTCCACAGGGGGGCCCACAGGGGGGTCCCACAGGGGGGTCCCACAGGGGGTCCAGTGTCTGTTCACCCTCTTTGAGGACCACTGCCAGAGGAACCTAACCTGACCATTCAGATTGATCATGTATAGCACATTGTGATAATGTGTAGCACATGATCAATCTGGTTCCGCTCCTATTGAATCCATTCAGGGAAACGAGGGACATTAAACATTGGGCGAAATCACACCTCTCGCCATGAAAAACCACAACAGTGTCCGCCTGTCATGTAAGAGGTCAGGGGTTCTCAAACCAGTCCGGGAGGCTAAAGGTTATAATTTAAGGGTGAGTGGTGGCCTGGTGGTTAGAGCATTGTCCTTTGCTCCTGGAGGTTCTAAGTTCAACTGCCCCTCTGGGTCCCTGAGCAAGACCCTTAACTCCAGATTGCTCCCCGGGTGCCGCACAGTGGCAGCCCACTGCTCCCCCAGGGGATGGGTTAAAAGCAGAAATGAATTTCTCCATTCTGAGATCAATAAAGTTCAATTATTATTATTTTCAGGGGTTATTTTTAGCATATATGTGCTGCTGCTGCACCTGATTTTCCACACCGAGGGACAATAAAAGTTCTTATTCCATATATTCAAATTTCTTTGTTTTGTTTCTGTCAAAACAATGACACTGACATGATTTAATGTAAATGTCACGTTTCGGTTTTGCCCCGTCAAAAAAAAAAAAAAAATCTCTGAAAGTCAACAATGGTACTTTATTCACACAGAAAAAAAAATTGGGAGGGGGGTAGGGGGGGGGGGGGTGTGATTCAATAAAATCAAAAGTACAAAGTCCATTTTATTCATAAAGACCATTTAAAAAAAACAGTTTAACCAAAGTATTAAAGCAGATCAAACCAAGACACATAAAAATAATAAGATAGAACAAAAAAAAAAAGCAGAATAAAATGCACTACAAAGACTGTAGTAAGATAAAAGAAAAACAAGAATAAACTGACTCAAACTTTATTAAAAAACAATGAAAACCAGTGTATTTTTAAGAGAGACCTAAAAGTAGCTAGAGAGGAAGCCTGTCTAATATTTAATGGAAACCTGCTCCATCATTTTGGAGCCATGATAGAAAATCTCCTCTGAGCTAAGGGCCCCTGAAGAAACATCAGGTAGAAGCAGGTCAGGGATGCAGGAAGGAGGAGCAAGGCCATTTAAAGACCAAGAGAAGTATTTTAAAATCAATTATTTGGCACACTGTCAGCTGATGAAAACAAAAGAGAAAAGGTGAGAAACGTTCTTGTTTGAGTGGACAGGTTAAAAGACAAGCAGCAGCATTTTGAACGAAATGAAGGCGTGAAAAAAGACGAAGCCGTCATTGTCATCATTCAAGAATACAACAAAATTCAGTTTGGCAGCATCTCTTATACTATAGCCAACAATGTCTGTAATAAATCATGGGCTGTTAAAAATGCTGTATATAAATTGTTAAAGTTTATTACATATTAATTGCAGGGCTGTTTTTGTGCCGATTTTGCACCAGAACCACGAACACCTGCAAAAACACAAAAACAAAAAAACCTTAGACAGCAGCAGCAGCAAAGATATGGACCAAAACTGTTGACAGTGATGGAGAGAAAGACAACAGAGCTACTGTGTTATGCTGGCCTGACACAAATTGTGCAAAGTAGCAAACAATGAGGAGAGGCAAAGATTTACAAAAGTAAAGAAGCATTTACAAAAAGTTGAACGTACTACGACCCGTTTAAACTCTGAAAGCTGTTTTTCCCAGAACGTTGGAACAAATATCTCTCAGCCAGGATCAGGGATTTATTTCCCTTTTATATATTTTGCTGCAAGAAGAACGGAGAAGACCAGGGGAGGCTTGGGTAGCTGGGTGGTGTCAGGCTACAAGATTAAATTTACATTTAAATTTATAAAACTCGCTGTTAATGAAAATAAAGATAAATCTAGATAAGTGTAACGGGATTCATCTGATATTATGGGGAAAGATTAATATTGTAAAGATGCTTGTTGCTTGACAATTTGCTTACATATCTATGATGATGACAATAACCATTAGTAAAGTCCTGTTGAAACAATATAACGGATTAATTAGAACATTTTCGTGTAAAAAGCTAAGTCCCTCTGCGTTTCCTTTTTGAAAAGAAGTCGTTGGAAAAGTGAACTGAACTATATCACCACAGGTGGATCTGTGATGACGTGATCTGGGAACCTGATATCCACTTTAATACTGAGAGTACTTTGTTTGTTGAGGTTATCGGAGTAGATCACAGCGCAGGAGACTGGCCGGAGGGTAATTAGTGGCTATGAGGGGACTGAGAAGATCGGGGAATGAATGAAAAGTCCCAGAATAAAGTCCATCATGCCACCTGGGTTTATGAAAGAAAGGTTAGAGCTTGTGGCTGTTTTCTTGTGGCTGCAAGACTTTTTCTGCAGAAGTGAAAAAGTCCCGACAGGCCTCAGAGAGAGGGATGGATTAAACTGATGACAGAGACCACTGCATTTAAATGACTGATTACTGAGCTAAACAATGTGGAGGGGAAAACATGGAGTCATTTTGGGTCATTTATAAGTCATGTGACAATATTGCTCAGAGTGCATAATGACCAGGAATGCGCCGTTTATATTTTTTATTGTGTCGTTATTCTTGTATTTTATGTTTTATTCTTTGTTGCTGACTTGTAAAGTATAAATGAAGGTTTAATAAACACAAAGAGGAGGTTAAATGTTCTCTTTGACGGTGTTTACCTGGTCTGTTGTGTCATCCCATTTATGTCCAAACATGACTCGTTAAATATTAAAGCTGGCGTAGATTCAAGTGTAAAGGTTACTCGTTGATATTCAGAAGTTGTGTGTGAGTGTGTGGGACACCACGGAGCGGCCCTCCACCTGCCGCGCCATATCTGCCATCAAATCAGCAACCAACAAATTCTCAGTGTGAAGAAAAAAAATTCCCTGTCATGTTTGTTGCATAGTGACCTATAAACGTGGGAAATCTGAAAGCCGCCCACAGCAAACATGAACGTAGCAGTGAGGGAATGCACCAAGGAGCTCCTTTCTTTTCCACATCTACGTTTTTACTCGCTAACATCCCCGTTTTCATTCGATTAGTAGAAAAGTCACTCTTTATTTAGAAGAAAGTGAGCTTTACTCGCATACTTTCATCAGCTGGAAGAGGCCTTTTGGTTTCATAAACAGCATAAACGTGTCAAACCAGAGGTGCTTCTGAGTTTCGCAGCTACTAGGGGAGCCACCTACACCACAACCCCCCCCCCCCCCCCCCCTCCCCTCCACTCTTTCTGTTTAAACCACAGCTCTGCAACAACAACAAAAAAACTTCCACCTCATCTCCAGCACATGCTGGTGTAAAAGGGAAAAACCTGCAAGGCTGGCATGTGTGTCAGAGAGGAGCCACAGATGAGTGCGGACACAGAGAGCGCAGCACACACCAGGTGAGTCCACGTGAAGAGCGGCCCCACATTCCTGGGATTTCTCTCCGTTCGCTCGGGTCGCTTCACTCAGTGAGTGCTCTGCGGTTCAGGCTGTGCTGCTTTCATCCGGCTGTAATTTCCAAATTAATAACGAGCAACAACGTCTGTGGTTTGATGTGTTTATGGTGTATTTTCTTCAGGGTTTCTGTGGAGATTTACTCATACGCCACAGAAGTTTGCATTTAGTTCCCGTTTTGATTGACTCCTGTCCGGTTGGGTTACGGTTTCGTCTCTTTGGTCAGTTGGATTTTGGTTAATCGCAGTTTTAGGAGGCATTCCACGAACACTCAGAGCGCGTCTTCTACGAAAACGTACGAGGCTTTTCGACGACCTGGTCACAGAAAGAGTCCTGCTTTCAGATTTTCAGACGTGTCCCTGAAATGAATAATTGTGATTTTAAAATGAAACTGTTTAGTTTCACTAAAGGTCAACACTGTAGAGTCCACTACCAGACTAACGAGTCAGGGGGTTATTTTGTTTTATTTTTATGGTGCATCGCAAAGATTTAGCTTTCAGAAGAAGAAGAATAAACTCCCCCTTTTGGCGGATGGGTTTCTTTCCTTTTTTCATTTGGGGAGGTGTGTGTGCAGCCTTCCCCTGCAATAAATGAGGAATGTTGAGCATCTTGTAAAGTTACATTTTGCAAATAAGGGAAAACTAAATAATTTTAGCAACAAATCATCTCGGGACCCCCCGGGCGATGCCGACCCCCACATTGGGAACCCCTGACATTGACAGCATCGTCCACACCTATCGCCACCTCTAGTGAAGACGTGTAAAATACTTAAGATGTCTTTTCAAGGACGTCCTTTCAACATTCAAACACATTTTAATGTGTCTCTTATTTCAGCTGCTTAGATCCAACCTTTAACTTTAGAACATGCATTCAGTGGAGGACAAAAAAACCCAAGTTAATGAAAGATAGTTCTTAAAATATCTTTGCTGGCACTCTTGCTGTTAAAAAGCTTTTTAGTTAATGCATCAGCCTTTGTCCAACCGGGGAGTCCTTAGTTGCATCCTACACCATTGGGTTTAAATATTCAACAAATCTTGTTTTTTTCCACTTTGGAGACTTGCTAAGGGCAGTTTGGAGAGACCGGTTCACCTTAATCAGTCATGCTTTTGGACTGTGGGAGGAAACCAGAGTACCTGGAAAGAACCCACACATGCACAGAGAGAACATGCAAACTCCATGCAGAAAGACCCCAGGGATTTGAACCCAGGACCTCCTTGCTTGCAAGGCAGTAGTACTGCCAACAGCTGTGTCAAATCATGTTAATGTCCCAAAGGAATAGGAAGTGACTTTAATTATCTCTAAAAGTTAAAGTGTAGCTCACAAAAGGCTTCAGTTTCATTTGTCTTATGGATTTTTTTAGAATTTCAAACAAGCGAGAAGTTTTTGTAAAACAAAAGAGTTAATGTGGGATTTCTACCCCCCTGAAATAAAACCCAGTTATTAGCATTTATTTTAGGCTTTTATGCACATTTTACCCAGATGTAACAGCCTGTTGAGGCTGCTGTAAATCTATTTTATACAAACCCGTTTTTATGAAAAGCATCCATGTATCAACCACAAATATGCCGGTTTTTGCTCCTGACCCAACAGTCTTTGTCAAAACAACCGAGAAGTACCATCATGAGGTTCTTCATGAGTACCAATGGTGGCCATGAAGAACAAAGTTAGGCACCTTTGGTTAATCTGTAGAAGGCTGAGTACATTCAAAAACAATTAAGTACCACAAATCTGTCCATTGTGGACACATAATAACATCAAATCTAACCCATAACCCTAAAAATATGTTGTTTCCTTCAGAAAACGAAAGTTTGGATAGGAAGTTTCTGCTACTGGTTAGCGGTCTGGAACCTAAAAGCTCAATAAGAGCTAAATCCAGACATTTATTTCTGGAAAAGAGGGGAAAGTCCCATAAAATGGGCTTGTAATGAAAGCTGTTAAACAAAAGTGACAGAGAACTACATTCTGTTTTGGGTTCACCTAAATGTAAGGATATGAACAACCGGAGGCTGAAGCAGAACTGGAGAACCCGTCCAAAGCTAAATCAACTGACCATGTTGTTCTACTGGTTCTGCAGGGGCGTGCACATGGTCCACGCCTGATTTTAAAGCAGTGCTCTGCACTCGTGAGATGAGTTTGAGGCAGGAAATTTCCCTCAAGTTATCGTAACACACTTTTTAGAGGTCTGAAGTCCGACTGAGAGGCCTTTCAGCCAACACAGATGGGTTTCAGTTTGTGTCAGCGCAGCTATAACAGGAACAAAACAAGACCACCGTCGATGTCCTCTCTCTGCATATAGAAGACAGAAAACTCCCACTGAGGTAAAATCCCAGAGTAGCAGAACAGGTTTGGTCGCTATAGGCGCAAGGTACATTTACCCACAATGCACCTCAGCCTGCTCAATGAATGTCTTATGATGGTTCCTGTGGGTGTTCTGGTTGAATTGCCAAGCCAACTCTTATTGTCTCAAATATTTTTAGCTCAGATCTTTAATACCGTGAGTCACGTTGAGGTTGAATAAATGCTGGCTGTAAATAAGGTTTTCCTCTATTTACCTTCCAAATGTGGGGAATCTGAAGCATGCTGAATTTTTTTATTGTTCACTAAAATCATTAAGCTGGTGTCTCAGAGTCTTGCCTCCTTGGTGATTCCTTCAGAAACTGCAAACAGCATTTTACTGTTGTGAGAAGATCAACTGAAATATTCTCATCTGAATCCTGGAATGGACACAAGTATTCACACCCATCCACATTTTGTCATGCTGCAGTCTTTGGGAAGTTTTGAGCGAGAGGTTGTACATAATTGTGAAGAGGAAGGGAAATCAGAACTACAGCAGGCACTTTCATTCAGTTCACTCTAACAGCCCTAAATAAAACCCTGAAGTCACATAATTAGCACAGACAGGATGAGGCCAGAACTGCTGAATGTCGTGAACAGCAGAAAATTACCGCTGAAACATGGAAGCATCGTGCTTTGAAGATACTTTCCTGCAGCAGGGACGTGGAAGCTGATCAGAGATGATATAAGGACCGGTGCGGCCAAATCCAGGACAATCCTGGAAGAAAAACATGTTAGAAGCTGCAGAAAACCTGAGACTGGGTTGGAGGTTCACCTTGCAGCAGGACAACCACCCCGAACATGCAGCCAGAGATACTGTGGATGGTTTAGATCAAAGCAGATTCAAGGGTTAAAACGGCCTAGTCAAAGTCCAGACCTACGTAAGTCCAACTGTAAATCTTTGGGAAGACTTGAAAATTGATGTTCACAGGCGCTCTCCATCCAACCAGACTGAGCTGTAACTGACATCCAATAACGAGCTACCAGACTGTCAGTCCCTTCTCTGTTGGGCCGGTTAAAGTTTTATCGGCTTCCTGAGGCTCCTTACAGGCTTTTTTTCATGGCTTGGTTGACATGCTTGTTTTTTCTGTGTATATTTATGATCGATTGACTGATTTTTTATGGAAGAATGGGCAGAAACCTCGCCCAGATGTAAAACAGCTGGTAGGAACAGATCCCTTCAGCTTTCCATGTGTGCACAACATTGTGCTGAGCTGTCACACAAACGCCCAATAAGATTATTTAAGGATGGTAGCTGTAACATGACAACTGTTGTAAATGTGGTGATTTTTTTTCAATTGTTGCAATTGTTTAATTTGCATAAATATTACATCACACAATTTATTCTTCTTGCACACTCCTATTTGCATCTTCTGAGTTTGTGCAAGAGATGCTCCATCAAGTACCTCAGCAATAAAAGACCACCAGCTGCAAACTGTACTCCTCCTCCTCATTACTGCCTACCAGATGCAGTGATGGGTCTTTGCATTCAGAGGTGGAAACTTTGAGAGTCATCACAGCCGGAAAAATTCATCTGAACTCATTTCAGCAGAGCCTCTCTGGATGTGACTGTCTAAATCTGACCCTGTTTTTTATTTTTATTTTTATTTTTTGCCCATTTGACAGAATGGAGGGTCCATCTCGGTCGTCTCAGAAGTACCTGCTGCTCCATGTGTGGTGCGGACTCCTCACCGTGTCCCTGGTGCTCATGGCTGCGTTTGTCGCTTCAAACAAATCGAAATCAGAGGAAGTAAGTAACCCTGATCAAAACTATTTCTCAATTTATACTCAAAGCAATTTATACACGAATAACTTATTTAAATGTCCGAACATAGATTTAGAGAAATAAGTGGAAATTATTACCCCTGGAAACAACATGACTTAGACTTTCTTTATTGTCATTTTGTATACACAGAGTGCATACAGAACGAAATTTCGTTTTCACACAGCTCAGAAATATTGCAGTAACTCTACAGGATACCTTGCAGTGAATTACAGTACAGGATAAAGTGCATAAACATTTAGTTATGCATTTATTATTATGTATTGCAGAAAATACAAAGACCATATTTTCCAGGGTCTTAATTTGTACTGATGTGTTTTTACTCGTTTATTTCTCCTTCTGAGTCAACATCAGTCTGCATGAACAAGATCAACTGTCCGAGGACAGTTTTGATGTTCACCTCTGCCATAGATTCCCATCACAAGTGAAAAACTGTTGCTGTAAACAAAAAAAGTCCCTCAGTGTGTAGGTGCAATTCCCAACAGTGATGTAAGGCTAGTAGTTAAGATGCCAGTCACAACTCGCAGCATCACACGAGCCTAAAGTCAACAACAGATCGGTTTTACAGCAAGCTGGCAGTCAGAGCAGAACCAACAAAAAATATTATTTCCATCTTTGAGCAACGGCAGTCAGAGATACTTACAGGTTCATTTTTTTTTTTTGCTGTAAAATCATTTCTAATGAGGCGATCAGCACGTCGATAAGAATAGGTGAAGAGGGAGTGAACAGGCTAAACAGGCAATATATGAAACGCTTGATTAAAACCTAATTTTTGTTTTAAAATTTTTTAAAAGCATCAAATTATGTCAATCTGTTGAAGGGGACCAAAACACGAACAGGAGACGGCCAGAATCATTCAAAATGGTAAATGTCTTGGTTTAAGTATGGCGCTTAATCAAGTCCAATGACCCCAAAGTGCTTCACACTACGGTCATTCACACCCTGATGGTGGGGAGCTATGCTAGCAGCCACAGCTGCCCTGGGGCGGACTGACAGAGGCGAGGCACCCAGACCCTCTGACCACCAACTGAGACGGTCAGAGCGGGGGATCGAACCAGCAACCCGCTGATTGTAGGGAGTTCGTCCTGTACTTTAATGAAAACGAGGGATGTGAAAAAAGACAGACGGACAGATATATAGATAGATAGATAGATAGATAGATAGATAGATAGATAGATAGTGGGATACTCCATATTTACTGATTTTAAACCATTTCTTTTTTCTTAAGACCAGCGTCTCTGCGTTGAAACCAGAAGACATCAGTCCACAAGGTACGTTTCCAAAAGTCAGATTGTGTCTTTTAAAGTAAATCCCGGTAATTGCTCTAACTTTGTTTTACCTGATTCTGGTTTTCAGTCAGCGATCCCTTTTCACACGAGAGACTTTCAGGTACGCTGGATCTTTGTTATATGCATCATATTCTCCTCACAAACTCAGAGACTTCAACTAACGGTTTAATCTTTGCTGCTTTTCAGGAATGTCATCTTCGTACATTGAACTGGAAACAAGTAGGTCCACCTTTGCTTCCTTGTAACATTCAAATGAGATTGACTTCCTAAACTTTGCTTTGTTCTGCATGTTGAAAAAAAAAAAACAGTGTTCTGTTGTCGGCCTTTAATATAGCCAAACATTTACCTTGTCCTGGTTATTCATGCTGTGGAAAGCAGTGAACGCTATTAGAAAAGCACCACTAAGTTTGGTTTGTAACATGGGATCTAATAAATGAATCGGGACTAACCACTATTTATTCAACCTCAGTTCAATTTATTTATACAGCGCTAAATAACAAAAAAGGTAATTTAAAAAATGCTCTACCAAACAAAAAGGTCTAATTCACATCAACATACTGTATCTAGCTCCAAATTCTCCCAATTTAATCCAGTCCAATTCAATCACATTGTCACGTTTGATTCGGTTATATCCAGTCAAATGCATCCCTAATTATAGTTCAGTATAAATAAAATAAATAAAAAGTCTGTCGATTATCAACCATCAGTTTGAAAAAGGTTGTCTGTCAAAGGAAGGACCAGATTGGGTCGGGTTATCCGCCTCAAACTTTGACCTGGGGGGTGTGGTGGGGGGGTGGGACTCCACTTATCTCTTTCTATGAATCCTAATAACTTGGATTGAACTTCTCAATTTAATATATGTTTGATTTTTAGGTTTCAATGCCACAACACCCCCGACCAACATTTCATTCAAGCGCTTGAAAAATCATAATTGTTTTCCATCTAAACAACATTATAATGTGTTTGAATTTTGAATAGATGTCCTTAAAAAGACGTCTCTTGATGTGGCTAAAAAAATACAATGTAGCTCACCACTGCAGTCAAGGTGCTTTGGGGTCTGTAGGGCTTGATAAGGTGCTATACAAGTGCAGGATATTTAACATTTTACCATAAAACAAAATCCTAAAATAAATCTTAAGCCAGTTCATTTGCATCATGGCTGGAGTCTTGAGTGAAAACTCTGAGGATTTTCTCAGAGACCTGGAGCAGCAGCATTTCAGACAACTTGCAACTGTTCTAGGGAGGTTTTACTAGGACATGTCTAATGCTTTGCCATAATCCAGATTAAACTACAGCATGAGTCATTTTTTCAGTGTATTTTGTCAAGGGTAAATCTAGAAAAAAATAGATGGTTCAAAAAAGTATTTTTCTTGTTTACTAAAGGGAAAGGACAGGCTGACCTTAAATAGCCATAAAAGTGACGGCCATGGAAATCCAATATACCGGGAGAACGGGTTGAAAACAGGATTTTTTGTTTTAACATTAGCTTGCAGAGCAAAGTGAATGCAGTCTGCATTTAGTAGAAAAACCTACAACAGGGTTGAGCTGAAGGAAAAAAACACACACCATTCAAGTGTGTATAGTTGAGTGTCATCTGCATAAAGGGAGTATCGTAATTTTTGAATAAGTGCATAAAGATAATTGAAAAACATTAAATTATTAGGTAAAAGATAACAGCCCATATTTACATATCATATTTACATATCAGCTATTTCTTTAACAAATAATGACCCAATCATTAATGAATCATCAGAAATTACTAACAGCGTTCTCTTGACTGTTCTCTTATTGCTTCACAGCTTTGCAAAAGATCCCAACAAGCTTTTTTTTTTAGACTTTCACCTTTAACCCTTAAAACTGGATCTGTGTTTTAACCCTGACGACCTTTTGCAGAAGAAAAAAAAAACTTGTGTTGTGACGCCTACATGTGCGGGTTGCAATAGCTTCAAACTTGTTCTGGGAGAATCTTAGTCATTCTGAGATCTGTATTCTTTAAATGACTGAAACGTATTTTACTTCTGCTGGATGCTACATTTGTATCTCTGCTTCCTAGCTTAACAGAATTAAGACTCCAAACTGTACAATCTTGTGCTTTTTAAACAAATAAAACAACCTTTTTGAAAATAACTCATGGCAACAGATGACATTTCTACAGATTTGAAACAATAAATAAAAAAACCCCAAAGTATCCTTAAATTTAATTTTTAGGCACCAATGTTCAAATAGCCTAAAACAATAAATTTATGGCTTTACTCAAGTTGTTTAAACTACTTTCAGATTAATGGTTGAATATTTTTCCCTTATTTGCATCAGATTTGGTCTTTAATCTCCAGCGACATCCATGCTAGAACGAGAAAGCTCCCATTTTATACCTCTGTCAGTAAATAAAGTCCACATTCAGGCCTAACCACTGCCTGGCATGGAGGGCTTCCTCCCACCATGCTGGGACCTTTGTGAAGTGAGTTCCCACAACCACAGGAAACTGAGCGGAGGTGTAACGTGGGGCGTGAAGATTTAAGACATAATTATAAGCCACAGCAGCATTCACTGGTTTGATGTGCTGACAGAGAGCAAATTAGACCCTAACTGAAGGATCAGCTTCAGCGTGTTTTATTTCATCCAGCCCAAGAAGAAACTGATCTGTTTATTCAGCTATAAGCAGTTAGTTGAGTTAATTGTCAAGAATCAAATTCTTTTCATGACAAATCTGTAAAACAGACATATTAGTAGCTTAAATCCTCCTAATGTTTTATCATTTACCATCTGATCTGTTCTCTCTGCCTATTTATGCACTTCTGACTGGTTAAACCAGTCTGTGCCAGAGTCTTCAGGTTTTCCTCATTCCATCATTACTTCCTTCCTGGGATCTTTTTATGAGGTCTTGATTAACATTTTTCCAGGTTTTCTGGAGGCCCTCACGGGTTTTTCTTTGTTTTTCTTTTCTGTTTTGTCTGTTTTAGTGAAGCCTACCTCCATTTCCAGAGGAGCCTTTGAGTTAATAAGGGCCTAAATAAAAAGATAAACCCATGCGGTCTTGAGCCATAGCACACAAAGAATAATTTTCATCTGGATGTTAAGGCTCTTTGTCACAACACTGTTAGATAAAATCCATTCCATCTAAAAAAAGATTAAGACTTTAGGACCAGTTATGGACCTTTTTAAGACATTCCTACCATGCTGCGATGATACACTACACCACCTTTATTTATGAGAGCAAACCAAAGTCTACTAAATATGTAAATGGAATAAACAATTAAAGAAAGGAAACATAAAACAGGATTAAATCAGACGCAACCAGACTTTCACGCAGTTTTTCTGAAAATGTTTAGAAAAGGCTCTTTGTCAGTTTTGGCGGCTCACACTTGAGTGAAAGAAAAGACAACTGGATGGGTTAAAATAGTTTTTTAAAAAATACAGTCAGCGTCAGAGGATGTGCAAAAAGCTTCAGCATCACTAACCCTAAAGTAAAGTGTGTTACGTAACATTTTCACCACTGGGTGGCATGAATAACAGAGATTATCATCGCGCCTGTTAGGGGAGCCGGACCGGTGAATATTTTCTCCACAGAAGCAGAAAAAATGGGCAACGTTAGTAACTGAATAACCAACGTAGGATTGTGGTCAGTCTTTATCAAAGTGGTCCAAGGCGGGGGTCCGGCGGCGGGGTCTTAGAGGGAAAACGCTCACTGATCCACATGGAGAGCAAAGCGTGGCACATGTTGCGTCATCCAGCTGGTGAGCTGCTGTTAAAGCAGTTAATGGTGGTTCTGACAGAAAGGTGTCACAATAGATGGTGCAGACCGTGCCGTCATCACATTCTGATGTTGCTCCAGGATTACTGAGGTCTCTTTCTCCAAACTACAAACCAGAGAAGCGTGATGATGGGCTGAGGATCACAAACACTAGTGTGAGGGGTCGACTTGTCCCCCCGATTCCCCAGAAGTCCCTCTGATCAAGCATCTATGGGATGTGCTGGACAAACAAGTCTGATCCACAGAGAACCCACCTCACCGCTCCAAGGACCTAAAGAAGCTGCCGCTGGCATCTTGGTGCCAGAAACCACGGCACACCTTCAGGGTGGAGGGTTCAGTGGTCATAATGTTATGCTTCATATTTTAGTTCTCATAGGTCAGGGGTCTGCAATCTGCGGCTCTTTGGACCTTCCACAGTGGCTCTTAATAACTTTGGCTACAAATTATATTTTTATTATGGCATTTAAATGTAATAATGATAATAAATGCAGTTTTTAGCAGGTTTTTTCCTTGGAATAATTGCTTTTAATTTACACAACAGAATGATGCTTAAAGTGCCAGTAATATTTAAGTTTAAATCAATATTTTTCATTATGTTGGAAACAATTTTTTTTTACATCATTATCCACAAATATCAACATCCCGTCCATCCTCTATCCTCAAAATAGACATAAATGGCGTTTCTTTAACGATGACAACATGTTTCCTGCAGTAGATCTTTATCAAAAATTATAACTTGTCTATTTTTCAAAGGGCCAGGCAACATTTACGGCTCTGAACGAGTTTAATTCAAGTGGACTGAAGGTAAAATGGCTCTTTAGACTGTAAAGGTTGCAGACCCCTGGTCTAGAGTTTACATTTAAAAAAACCCAAACATGAGGACTTGGTAACTTCAAGCTTAATTATCCCGAACAATCGCTGCAGAACCTTCTCAAATCAGAGAACTTTGCCTGTTTCCTCTGATTCTGATGATTCGTTTGCTGAATTTCCTGATGTTTTTTTTTTTTTTTTTTGCCAGGTTGGGTTGATTCTAATCATGTTCCTGATCATGAGTGGACAGCACGCATCACCTGTGCGTCCTGCTCCCTCTACCTCCATCAGGACTCCATCTACATGAACAGCAGCAGCCCGGCGCGCTCCCACTTCTTCATCTACGCGCAGGTGGTCTTCAGTAAGCCGGAGAAGGGCGACCGGTCCGTGAAGCTGGTCAGAAACCCATCTCCAGGTAGAAAGGAAAAGGTTGAGGCCGAGGTCACAGCCGGGGCCAGATCGGTGTGGCTGGGAAGGATCGTCACGTTGACCGGAGGAGACAGCGTGAGTCTGAACATCTCAGGAAAATATCAGAGAGATGAAACGTTCTGGGGAGCTTTTCAGCTCCGTTAACGAGCTGGTCGGACCGGTGCCAGTTACAAGCTGTCCATCTACTTAGTTTTAAGATTTCTCCCCCCAAACACATTTTTTGGAAGCATTCCCATCCTTTCTGTGACCAACATGGAACACTAACTCCATCAGACATGATTAAATGCAGATTTAACTCATAAACTCGGAACAAAAAGCCTTGTTTCTGAATCGTTTTGGTTTAATGAAGTTAATCTTGAGCGCTGAAGCTGTGGGAACGTCTAAATGAATGTAAACTGTGAATGGGCCAGAAAAATGTTCTTTATCACTCCTGTTTTGTAACTTCTCTGTGTGTGTTTTCTAATTTATGGAATGAAATATTGTATTGCCGTTGTTTGGAAGCAAACCAAAAAGCTAATAAAATATATTCTTATTAAAAGTTTTTGTTTTTCAATCATGGCCAAATATTCACCAATTGTGCTTTTTGTTTTTTTTTAAATAGCATCTGAGACATTTTAACTTCCTTAATGTTTGTTAATCATTATTTTTTTTTGTCCAGTGATCATTAATTATCACAGCTTGAATAATAACAAGATGTTTTTTAGAATATTTTTAATTAGCTATTATTTTCTGGACTTTTTGTTGTGTTACATAAGTTCTAAAGGTTTTCTGCAGCCAATTAATTTATTTTCTTCAAATATAACATCCATGTTGGACGACAACTTCTGGACCAAATTCTGACCCGTTGTTTTCTCCTGAGTCCTTGGTGCTGATCCAGTTGGCTGGCTTCAGTTTCTCCAGTGGCAGTCTGAGAACTGTTCTCAGGTTCTCACCAGGATTCGGATCTTTGAGTCATTTGGTCACTTGACTCCTGAGACACGATGCTTCACCATGCAGGAAAAAACAAAGATCATCACCAAATGTTTCAGAATCAGATCTTCATTCATGAACCGGACCTATTTTGGTTATTAGAGTTTTAAACTAGATTCTCACACATTTTTATTTAATTTTGATTTTCCTCATTATTTTCTTTCTCCGAAGGAGAATTTTGTTAAGATTAGAAATAAGATGGAATGTTTATTTATTTTGTACCTTTATTTATTTTTATTTGTTTAGAGAACATGTATTTGGGCGGTTTTATCTTGTTCACATTTGAACGTGTGTTACTGGTTAGAACAAGTTTTGTTTTTAAGGATTTTTAACAATTTTATTGTTATCAAGTATTTTATTATCAAGTATTTTGCCTGACACGCCTTGTTACCTGTTATGATTTAGGGATTAAATATAAAAACATGCCATAATCCTTTATTGCGTTCCTTATCATCCTGTGATGGCTACTGTGTGTTTTATTTAAAACTTTGAGTTTGGAGCCCTCTAGTGGCCGAATTGACAACTTTCAAAATAGAGCATTTCAACCAGGCATTCCTAAACTTTTGAACCTGTGACCCCCAAAATAACAGTTTTTATTTTTTTGGGAGTTTTTTTTTTTTTTTTAAGACGGGCAGCCTTCCTCCAGTGTTAAAATGTTAAGCGTCTTTTAAATTTATACTTTGACATCAGACCAACCAATGCTAAATGGACTGTGCCTATATAGCTCCTTTCTAGCCAACCAGGCGGCTAAAAGCACTTTCCAACACAATCTGGGCCCTCGTTTACCCTTCCTCACATGCATTCAAGCAGCATTTTCAGTAAGAGTGCTCAGCTAGCGCTTAACTCTGATACGTCACAGGTGGAGTTAGCTTTCTCAGGTTGGTTGTAAATGTCTTTGCTCCTGACATTCAGAGTTCATGATAGAGCAGTTTTTCTCTTACATTCAGGTTTCAATAGCAGCAAATAATAAAAATAGTTAAAAGGAATTTAATGTCAGTTTTATAAAACATACACATCAGAGTTGTCTTTATTTTTGAATTTAGACATTTTACGAAGACAGTAAGATGTTGAGGAGATCGTTCTGTGTGTCTGTTATTGATACCCAATCTCAACACGCTGCCCCAGCCCGTCAGCTTTAAATCCAGATTAAAATGATATAAAGGTTTGTCAGCTAAAATGTTTGGTTGAATAATGTTAAAAACATTTTCAGCAGTTTCGTAAAACATCTAAAGAACTAAAGAGGTCAGGCCTATTGCTCTGCAATCATTAGGAACCATAGGGTGGGTTGTTTGGGAACTAGAACCCCTGCTGACTGTTTCCAAGTCTAGGAACCTTCTGCTCAGTGATAAGAGCAAGGAGATGAGCAGGCAGCTGCCGATGTTATCAGGCCCAGCACTGGTTCTGGTTCTGGTTCTGATGAGCCTGAACGAAACAGTCACAGCAGAGATAATGTTGCCACTGTCGAGTAATCGGGTTTCCTGATGCTGCAGGATGTTCCTAAACTTAGGTGCATCAAATCCAAGTGAAACCTGTTAACCTCCTGTCACATTTAAAGCCAACCAGAGAAAACTCTGAACGTTTTATGCACTTTCTACCAACAACAGACCAGATCTCTCTCTTTGGCTTTTCTTTATATTTCCGCTTTTCACTTGCTTTTTCAGTCTTTTAAGCTCCGAGTGGTTTCCACCCCTAAATGCCTGTCTTTGTTTTATTCATCAATGCTTCAAGTGATTTAGATACCCAGCGGTTTGGATGAAATTTTATCAAACTATTTGGGATGATGGTGTCTGCACAGTAGGAAACATAGCTGCTGTAAGATATCAGCAGCAACTTCTAACAACCCTGTAAGGCCACCATGCTGAGATAAAGTCAGTTTGTTATTTCTCTCCAAACATACAATCAAGATGCGTTTTTGGCATTTAAGTAAACTTTAAATGCAAATCAAGTTTTTTTATAAAAAAAAAAAAAAACGTCTTCACCTGTGTGCCCATTTAGGCCAGTACTTTAATGACTATCTGCTAATTGGCCACATGATGGCGCCACTTTCCACCAAATTCACTGAAAAACAAAAGCCCACGTGTGTTTAACTATTAAATTACAGCCTGACAAAGCACTTTGAAGTTATTAGAAGTATAATAAAAATCTATACTATATGTATAGTAGTATAAATGTAAATGTTGTCTTTTACTGGAGGACTCATAGAACGATTGTCAGTAATTGGTCTGAGGGTGACGCTACACACAGTCAGGGACTGAAACCTGTGAGATTTTTATTTAAGAGATGTGTTGAACAGCAGCTGCAGAACAGGAAGCCACATATTTAGAGCAATATCTCACTGCTTCCTCCTGCATCCTGGGCTGGTTTACATGTAAACAGCTCTCTGACTCTCTCTGTGCTGCTGAGAAACAGCAACTAAGCGCAGTGGTGGGCTCACTTTATCTCTCATAGTGACAGTCTGCCATTTATGTCACGTTTCAGCTTTTTCCATCATTAATTTTCCTTCCCTCTCAGTTTATCTCTGTGTAAAAGTGATCCGGCATGAAAGATGAGACATAAAGTTGGGTAACGTTTTTTTCAGATGTCATTCTGTCTGACTTCACCGCTCATTAACTCCTGAAGTCCGAGGCTATTCTTGGAAAATTCCTCAGGAGAAAAAACTTTCCCAGATTCAGTCAGAAACAGCTCCAGAGCCGGGATTTTAAGATAAGCTCAAAATGCCTCTGCGACTAACTACAATAGGGCAGTCAGAGATAATTAAATAAAAAGGTTAAGCTTCAACTAATTGGAAATTTGGGAGAGTTGCTATAAAGTTGGTTTCTAGAAAAAGCACAACTGCAATGAAGATATGTTTTAAAAATCAGGATCAAACGTTAAACTTAATGTGCCAGGTTTATCAGAAATCTGTGCCAGACTTGGACGCTGTGATCCAGTAATAATTTTAAAATTCTCACTTTTCTGATTTTCATCCCTCCTGTTCTGGCTGTTTCACTCTTATCCGGGTCAACAGGCTTAAACCAGAGGCGCTGCTGTTTCTAAGGACATGGAGGCCGTCATCCTCGGCCCATTCCCAGTCAGATGCAGATCAGTGACCCACCACCACTGTCCTGGGTCATTAGAAGCTTTAGCTTGGTGTGAGAGGAGGACTTGGTCACTTGAATCATGATGAGATGCTGATGTAATCTCCCTGGAATGTGTTGGAGGACCAAGATGGCTTCTTTCAGCCCTCTTTCCAACCATCTGCTCTCCCTGTCCAACATCTGGACATTATTGTCGTCTGAAGCATCTCCTTTGTTCTGGAGGTACCAGTGGACTGCTGATTCTTGCCCGGAGCTGCTGTCCCTTCTGTGCTGCTCCCGGCGTTTATGTTGCTGCTGTCTTTGGAATGAAACAGTTTTTATTAGGTTAACAGGTTTGAAATGTTGTGTTTGGAGAAAATTCTCCAGAGTTTCTCATAAATTCCTGACACATGTGGGACGGCGATGTTTTTGGCATGTCTGTGTTCGCTGTTGTTCCTGCTGGGTTTGTTGGACTGACTTGACAAACGCCCAGCTAGGATAACCACAGGCTTCAAGTGATTTCCTGACGTGCTTGTGTTCTTTTTGTTTCTCCTCTGTAACAGAGGTTTTTGTTCTTCACGCTGTCAGAAACAAACACCTTTAAATTCACAGGCCAGAGTTTCTTGGGGCTTTTAGATCTTTGCTGGATTCCTTTCTGCTTCATGAAAACATGAGTTTCAGGTACTGTCCATCTGCTGGAGAACAGAGCACCGCTTGTTCTTTTGTTCTGTACTTGTCTACTATTAAAACACATTACAAAACTGGTTCTCACTGTTTTTATATATATATATATATATATATATATAAAAAGAAAAAAGAACTTGGAAAAAGTTTAAGAAAGCCTTAAGAGCATAAAGAATACTTCAGATGATTGTCCTGGGTCCTTGGAAATAAAATTAGAAGATGTTCTGCTATCGTCCAGAACTTGGTGGAAAGCTAAAATCAATGTGGAAACTGATGGAAACTACCTGAAACTTGAATTAAACGCATTAAGAACTCAATGTTTTGACGTCAGTCGTGCATACACACCGGTTCATCTCATGAGACTCTTTGTGTTTGACTAACAAATGAATCATTCCTCTGGAAGGTACAAGGAATTAAAATGAAGGAAACGGAAAAACTTTCAGATAGAACAGCTGATCATGACCAGTTTAAACGATTACAGCATCGTTTTCAATATATATATATATATATATATATATATATATATATATATATATATATATATATATATATATGTGTGTGTGTGTGTATAGATATAGATATAGATATAAATATATATCCACCTCTGTCTGTGAGGTGGATATATTTATATATATATCTATTTACATATCTATATCTATCTATCTATCTATCTATCTATCTATCTATATATATATATATATATATATATATATATATATATATATATATATATATATATATATATATATATATCCACCTCTGTCTGTGAGGTGGACAGCTCTCCTCCAAACTGTCTCTTCAGCTCTATGATGTTTGATGGGTTCCTTGCATGCATTGTGGGTTTTAAACCCCCAGCAGAATCTCAATAGGACTGAGCTCTGCACTTTGGACCGGTCCGCTCCATTTCTGTCTTTCTCTCCGTTCCCTGATGAATTCCTCTGAAGCTTTGGATATCTGTGGTGCTGCATGGTTCACTTCTGCCTCAGCTTTTGCTCCAATGGTGCCACAGTTTCGTCAGTGTCGAGTGGGACAGCAACGGCTCTGTGTTTCCTTTTTTTTTTTTTTTTACTGTAGATTTAAATATCTATAGTATATTTGCATTTATTTACTATATTTAAAGTGTTAATTAGATGCTAGTCTTGGTTAAATGCATCACTTGGTTCATGTAGATGAAAACATTAGCTGCCTTTAATCTGATGATGATTTGTTTTGGACTTGTTATGACTTTCTCTTTCCTTTTGACATGTGCCTCGCTGTAATGTTGTAGTTCTTTCTACGGTTGTTTTTTCCCTTCATCATCTTGATCAGGACTCATTGGAAGAGGAAGAACTGTATCTCATTTGGACCTTCAAATAAAAATACATTTTGTCACCTGCTCAGAGTGCATCTTTAAAAAAGCCCGGCTCTTTCTTCACTCTTTCACTTCTTTAATCTTTTTCTGTTCATATTTAGCTCAGAATAGCACATCTAAACCTTCTGTTATTCGATTAGATTTTTTAAGTCTGTTCCTTAAGTCTCAAGTGAAAGATCTGCTCTGAAACTAGTGATAAAACCCTTAAATGTTTGAGGGTTTAACAACATCTATCTTAATTTTCACAACTTTCCATATCAGTACAGCAGTCTTTGGGTTTCTAACTCATGATCGAGATGTTCACTTCCATGTCTGAAGTTGTGAAATTTGTGAAAAGTTTTGATGATATTGGAGGATACATGAACTGAAACGAAAATGTCATTTGATGTTAATTTGTTTGGGTTTTCTTATAATTTGTGTGTCGATGTACTAGATGTGTGTAATTGGGCATATTACTCACCTGTTGGAGTGTCACCTGTGGAGAGTGGCGGATGGGCCGCTGTATTTTTTTGTCCACTGCTACACAGATCGCTGCAATTAATGTTTGTCAAGTTACATGTTGGACACGTTATTGTAAGTTGTTTAGCTTTCTTTTTCTCAACAAAGTTAACAAAGAAGTGGCTTATTAGATCTCAGCGGATCCTTTCTTAACGAGCCACGCAAGAAATGGACCAACCTCAGCATCTCAGCGGCTTTTTGGTTTTTGTCACTGAAGTTGCTGCAATAGTTATAAATGGAAACATAAAACCAAAGCGTCAGAGCATAAAGACAGAGAGACCATGATCTCCAAGATGAATGTGAGTTTAGAGAACATTTGTATGGCAAAATAGAAAGTGAGGAACTTGGTAGAAACGCTGCCTGAGTGCAAAGGTAGGGAGACCTAACAGAACGGCACCTCACCCAGGAGACTAAAAGCTTTTGGTGGTGAGCCCCCGCTTGTTTCAAAAACGGCAGACAGGTTAGGTTTCATTTCTGCTCCAGTTCTGACCAGCATTGTTGAAGCTTCATGCATCAACACGTAATTTTCTCCAAACAGAATATTTTAAATTAGCAAACTGTGCAGCACTTTGTGTAGAAATTGACAGCGGTGAATGGAATCAATTGAAAGTTTCAAAGTTTCACCTGTTTCTGCACATAACCAGTCTATGTTCTCCATGTGGGGATTCAGCTGCACCCTACTGTTGTAGCGTTGCTAATAAAACTATTTAAATCCGTTAAGAATTTACTGTCTCGTCACGTCTGGTTTGGCCCATAGACAATAACTTTAAGCTGAAAATGTGGCTGGAGGAAAAGCCTAATTAGGCTTTACAAATACAAACATTTAGTACTTACTGTTGTTTAGGAGAGCAGTTATTAATTTATTTATTTGGTTTTAACACATCAGCAGACATTTATAGACTTTTTTTGTACAAGGGGAGGACAAATGAAAAGTAAAAACTGTGTAAAAAAAAAATAAAAAAAAAATTATCTCAGAAACTTTATGCTCACAAACGACTGTCCAATATCCTGTCTCTAAGCTCCCTGCTGGAGAAATCTGCATGAATTGCGTCGTGTCGGCGCACCTCAGCGTTAATCCCAGTTGTTTGACTATCCCAGAGCGCTTCAAATGGCCTCAGTGTTTTCAGAAAGCTCTCCACCTTTCCAGCATGGAAGGTGCTTGGGGATGTAACACTAATTTTTCTCTGTTACCAACATGCAGCAGTGCTGATAATTGTCGTGTTCCCATTGGAGAGGTCTTTATGTTGAGAAAACAAATTATTTTCTGTTTAATAAACTGGTAGATGGAGTTAATTTTATGTTTTTGAGAGCATAGCAAGTTGCAAGTGTTGTAAAAGTAGCAGACGGAGGAACTGTTTCATTCTATTAACGCAACCTTTAAATCTACTGTTATAGAAATATGTGATATGAACATGAAAAAAAAAAGAATGTGAATTTAAATCTGATCGTATGAATTATTTTTGGACTGATTTGGATTCTCTGAAATTAGTCAATTTATCTTGTAAAGAGTCTTAGTGTAATATTCTGGCTTCTTTCTTGGTTTATGTTTATTTTCTGATCAATTAGTCCTCTCTCCTGCCTCAGATTCGCTTTTGGGTTCTGTCTTGTCTGGATTCTTATTTTGCTTGTGTATCTTGTCCCTGTATTAGTTTTGGTTTTCATCATGTGCTCTGTTAGTTTCTGCTTTATTTTCTATCTTAGGTTTGGTCCTTATGTTATTCTGGTTCTGTATTTACCTTGTTCAGATTCTGTTCCCTTCCACTTGTTCTGTCAGCTCACCTGTTCCTCTGCCTATTTATACCTGCCTCAGTTCTCTGCTCCCTGCCATAACGTCTCGTCTCACGTCCCCATGCCTCATGTCTCTTTTCTCACCAGTCCTCGGGTAAAAGCTCTCCAGCATTTTTGTATGTTACCTGACCTTGATCTGTTCTCCTGTTTTTGAGTCCGCCCAGTTCTTGTCAGTTTGTTTTCTGCCTGCCTGCCTTACCCACCTTCATCATCCCTGCAATAAACTCTGTGAAGCATTAACTCAGTGTCTGGTTGAATACCAGGTTCTCATCTCCTGCAAAATCATTACACTTAGAGATGAAGTCTGTCGTGTGTTATTGCTGGACTGAACTGAAAACTCCTCAGATTGGTGTACAAAAGATAATTTTGATAAAAACACTGGAGGGAACAGAACCGTTTAATTATTTTGTAGAAGAATCTTTCTTTTTAGAAGTCTCAAACATTTTTGTTTTGTTCAGTTGTTCCCCTCATTAGCCCGCATTCTCAAAACATTCAGCTGATTTAACAGGGGCCCCTCGGCATTTCACAGGACTTTATGCTATTGCCACTGTCCGTTTTCACTCAGGTGACTTTGAAGTAAAAGCAACAGGAAAAGCCACGGGATCCCCCGAATCTCTTCAATTCTTTGTCTGCAGCAGATGAATGTGAGAAGAGAAAAAAGAAAAAAGCACTCTCTGCTGTAACTGTTTCAGACGAAACATTTCACTGCTCAGTTGTTTCTAATGCAGGTGTTTCCCCAAACCCAGCGTCTGCTCTGAAGCGTCCGTCACATCACAACAAAAACTCAGACTGATCCTCATAGAAGGAAGACGTTTACGATTACGCAATTACAGAAACCAAAAATAGAAGACCTCAATAGATCACTCAATGTCCTAAAGTCAAAATAAATATGTCGACCCTTTTTAGGTTACCTGCTCCACAACACATTAGCTTAGCTTCATCAGAAATATTTACAGCAACGTTTCATCACCTCTCACGTTTCCTCTTTTGCTTCCAAACCTCGTTGATCCCCCCCGCTTGTTTTGTCAGACCTCTGTTGACATTTAAGAGACAGAAAAAGCAGAAATGCTCCTGTCCATGCTGATATTTCACCCTCCAGACTAAGGACAAAGACGGCCTTTCAGGACGGCAAAGTTCAGCTCAGTTTTCAATTCAGTTTATTAACGGAACACCGACTAACAATAAACGTCAACGCCGAACAGTTTGGAAAAAACATGGAATTTGCATAAAGAAAGATGCGTTCAATTCAATAGAACCATACATACAGTCAGTGTACACAGCATACATTCCATCACAATTACACAACATTTCAGTCAAGATCAGTCGATTATTTAAATCCGTAAAAAGTTTTTTTTCTAAGGGAACTAAACCAACTGCATTTGCAGCAATCCCTCCTTAAGGTGCGTTTGCGCTGAACTCAAATGAGACGTTTGGAGCGAACGATTTACCTGTTTATCCTGATGTAAAGACGCTTTCCGGAGCGGATTAACGGTCTGCGACTCAAATGACACGTTAAGAGCGATGCGGACTGCATGATTTGGGTAAATACAGCAAAGCAAAACTGCGAATAACACATTTTTAGGCAGTGGGACAATTAGGCTATATTTCTATTGAGCAATGATGAATTTACTGAACGAAGGCGCCTGTACTTGATGTCCGGGAGGAAGATCCGTCCCCCACGGAGCAGCAAGTCCTCATGCTGAGTCCCGCTGTAAGCGACCGTCAACCAGAATACGAAGAAAGAAAATATTACAGAAGAAAGCACATTGCAGTGGAATAGTAGCAGCAGGTCAAGATATAAGACAAGTTGGACTACAAACTAAATCTAATTAAGTCTCAGTGAACTACAGCAGCTCAAATTGAACATTAACAGTTAAAGGCAACTCAAACCGGTTTTTAACCTTGGTTTAAACAAACTCAGGCTTTCAGCACTTTTTCTGGAAGTTCGTTCCAGATCAGTGGAGCATAGGAGCTAAATGCTGCTTCTCTATGTCTGGTTCTGGTTCTACAGAGTAAACCAGAACCAGAAGTGGCCTGGAAGGTTGATGCACTGCAATTCCTCTTCCATAATAAACATGATAGTTGTTTGCATAGACTCCTTAGCTATGCAGCAACCCTCTCGTCCTTAATAAGCATGAAGGGACAACGGACATTAGTTTGCATGGAGTCGTTAACATTGCAGCAATCTCTCTTCCCTAATGAGCATGTAGCCAGAGTGGGTAGCTGATTACACTGAGTCATTAACTTTGCAGCAATTCCTTCTTTAAATGAGCATGTAGAAACAGCTGACACTTGATTGTATAGAGTCATTAACTTAGCAGCAATCCCTCCTGCTTAATGAGCATGTAGTGAGAGTGGGCAGGTGATTTCATGGAGTCGTTAACTTTGCAGTATTGTCAAGTTAAGCCGTAAACCAAATATCATGAACTGTTGTTTTTATGGAGAGTTTGATCAACTGGTACAAGGTTGGGTCAGTCCAGTATTAAAATGTAACCACAGCATTAGGTTGCCACCACTGTGCTTCACTGGAGGCTTGAGATAAGTAGAATATGGGCCGAAGCTTTCATATAACGTGAACAATGGTTTTAAAGCCTAAGTTGAATCATTTTTGTGTTTTTTAGTTCTTTAAATGTTTGACAAGTGGGGTGACACTGTGATCCAATCAGGGATTCACGTGTGAGGATTAGGTTCTGGCTTTGACTCCAAACCTTTGTAATGAACGATTTATTGGACCACTTTACAAGGTTTATCACAATATATGTTTGAGCACAGCTGGAACTGTTTTAAAAGTTCTTTAAAAACCTTCTTAAAGAACATTAATGTGTCTTTATGGTGACGGTTGACACTCTATCTTTTATCGGATAAACATTAACTAAGACAGCAATCACAATCACCTGAAGGCATGAGGGTTCTCCTTCCCTTTGAACAATCTCATTCAGTCAGAGAATGAGATAAAAATGATTAAAATCAAATCAAATCTTAAACTGATTATTAATCATCCATAATTGACGAGCAGTTACTAATTATAATTATATGAGCAAAGAAACCAAAAACAAATATCAGGGCCGACTCATAGAACACACAAGACAACTTCCACTGCTGATACTTCATAGAAAAACCTCTGACAAAAATCAAATATTCAGAAACATAATTACTGAACTAATTAATCTCTATTGATCATTCAGAGCTCATCAGACTCAGGGAAACCTCAACATAAAGACTTTCATTTCATCTGATTGTAATTCAGAGAGAAAGGCTGGAGAGTAGGACCAAAAAAATGAGCACAATTTTTTTAAACCAAAAAAATATATATTTTCTTTTACCTACTCTAAAAAAATTGATAATTTTGAATAAATACATTAGTCAGATTTTTTTGTAGGAAAAGAATGTGTGAATCATTGTAGATACAATGTTTAAAAAAGGGTTTTGCTCATGTGTTGAATTCATCCAGTTTGCAAATTATTGTGAATAATTTAATTTGACTCTTTAACAATAATAAACTGAACGTTTTTGGTCTAGCAATACAAGAACAATATTCAGGTCGGTTGTTCTTTGGAAACTGCAATTAACCAGTTTTAATAACTGAATTCTAAGCTAATTTTAATTCATCAACATCTGCATTTGAGTAATTAAATGTCATTGGATAGATGTTACTATGAAATGAAGTGTACTTATTAAAAGATGATTACTTTGTGTTGTACTGGTGTATTTTCATTTGTAGGATTTGAACTTTTCTGTAATAATTTGCCTTAATTAAAAACTAAAATCTTGCATCTGCATTTTTCCTAAAATGCAGATGCAAAAAAAAAAAAAAATCCAGCAGGTTGCATCAAGTCTCTCCAAGCAGCATTCACTCCTCCTGAAAGAGCGTAGAGCCACAGTGGACAGTCGTCTGCATTGTTGATGGCTTTGCAGCAATCCCTCATACTGAGCATGCATGAAGCGACAGTGGAGAGGAAAACTCCCCTTTAACAGGGAGGAGAACCTCCAGCAGAACCAGAACCAGGCTCAGTGTGAACGCTCATCTGCCTCCACCCACTGGGGCTTAGAGAAGACAGAGCAGAGACACAGAAAGCTCAGAAGCTCACATTGACCCAGGAGTACTTTCTATGTGAAAGAAAAGTAAAAGCGTAATGGCAGCAATAGCTCCATTAGTGGCTTTGTCTAGGAGAGAAACACGTCCTCCACAGATCTGCTTTTGCTGTTGACCAAGACCAGAATATTTTCATGGTTTGTGTAGATTTTTCAGTGTTTCCTTATTATAAGTGGAAATTAAATTCTACATTTGATAAAATCTCCGATCTCTGTCTTGGTAGTTAAGGAAAGCAATTTCTTTTATTCCACAGCACCAGAAACATGCCTCAGGATGGCACATATTTTTTGGAAGTGTGTTTGTTGTTGTTGTTTAAAGAAACAATGATTTTCTTATTGTTGTTGTGAGGGCAGATATATCTGCATTTTGAATGTCATGAACCTTATTTTCAGTTCCTCTAACGCTTTTCCCTACTTTTCCACTGCAAGAACTGTCGATGTTTATAGTTCTTGGTTTTTTTTCTGTCTAACTCCTGCTTCAAATGTATTTTCCTCAGTAAACTGTGACTGTCTATAAAGAGGCGACATGGTCTAATCGTAAGAACCCCTTGATTGCTCAATTTATTTAGTCACCACAGAGTAATTTAAAAAGGCATTACAAATACTAAAAATAACGCAAACACTCTTCTTGAACTCTAATTTCTGACTCAGAAAGTCCAAGGACCAGAGCGACCTCAATATCACAAGTTTATCTGCTTGACTGTGTTTCTCTCCTAGATAGCCAGCTGGAGCTAGTCTGTCAGTACCATCTAACATAGAAAGTACTCCTGGGTCAATGTGAGCTTCTGAGCTTTCTGTGTCTCTGCTCTGTCTTCTCTAACATAGAAAGTACTCCTGGGTCAATGTGAGCTTCTGTGCTTTCTGTGTCTCTGCTCTGTCTTCTCTAAGCCCCAGTGGGTGGAGGCAGATGAGCGTTCACACTGAGCCTGGTTCTGGTTCTGCTGGAGGTTCTCCTCCCTGTTAAAGGGGAGTTTTCCTCTCCACTGTCGCTTCATGCATTATCAGTATGAGGGATTGCTGCAACTCACAGCAGTCTGATAGGTTTGCTCGGATAGAAGAGCTTTGAGGTGACGTATTGTGAAATTGAGCGATGTAAATGAACTGAATTGAGAAATACAACAACCAAAATGTTGCTTTATTCCATCTGCCTGTTATAAAGATTTGTGTCCCAGTGACAAACAACATTTAATTGTTTTTAAAACCAATGTTACAAAATGTTGACATGTTTCTAGGTTCCATGCGCAGTTTTCTGGGCGTCTGTTCAGAACAGGCTCGGTTTGGATAGTCCACCGTTATAAAAACCGATTTAGGTTAAACACCTTTAGAAATTAGTTAGCATCTAAACTCTGCATCATTCTCAGATGCAGTACATCAGGGTACATTGTTAGTCACCTGGGAAATAAAAAATGTGATTACATGGCTGCCTGCTCTCACATGTTGCTGTGAGTGCAGTGCAGAGAGGGAGCGGATGACCAAGGCCCTGTTCGCTGATTCATCCTAAGGTGCTTCCTTCTAGGTTTAAGGGCGTCCTGGTTTAAATACTACCTTCACCAAATGCAACACCTCTACGAGGAACCAATACGTCATCAGTTATCATTCTCTAATTTTCAGGAAGCAGATATTTTGTTCCAACATGTCATCTTTACATGGCTGTCAGCAGGTAACTGTTTCTTCTAAGGAAAGGGAAAGAAAAATTTATCCCAAGCAGCATCCTGATAATGTTCTGTTGAGCTGTCTTTATGTAATGAGTCTCTGTATGATTCTTCAGATAAAAAAAAAAAAAAACGACAGAAAAGACGTCTTGATTTCTGGCAGTGAAGGATCGTCATGCAGAGAGTGGCTGTGTCAAAAATAGCCTATGATAATGAGAGAATTAGAAAACTTCCAGGTTGGTCTTGGACAGGAAAACAGGTCAAGAAGCACAGGAAATGAAACAGCCGTAAAACAGAATCCTGAGCAGAACAATGGAAGAATCCAGCCCTAAGCCATGAGAATCAGCGAGGTTAAACACACAGGCAGGGGTGGAGAAACGACAAATGAACCCGATAAGCTGATCGGAGGGAATGGGGAGCAGCTGAGGAAGAATAACTCCAGATCAGCTGAGCATACAAGCCCCAGTTAGAAGTACAGCTAACACTATATAACAAAATACCAAATTCTGCCGTTTCCAGCTGTCTGCACAGGTAGTGGTAAAATGAAATGCACAAAATAAACGGCTACAACAGGCTACAGCTAATCCGCCTCCTCAATGACTTTAGGTCAAGTTTCATCAAGCAGAGGGCACTGATTGGTCGCCACCTTCACAATTTTGATTTATTTACAGGACACTTTGCTAGATGTCAATTGCTTCATGAGAACAATTCTAGAATGCCTCAAATAGCCCACATGTACTGAGAAAGGAGTACTTTCAATGGGAAAGAAAACCAAAGAGTACTAATAACTTACTGCAGACATATACAGATAATGCACGTTTGGAGAGTAGTAGGAGAAAGTAGCAAAGTGAGGAAAGTGGTTGATCCAACCTCCAGTGGCCTAAGCCTGTGGCAGCATGACTACAGAGATAGCTCAGGATGATTTAAGATATTCATAAGCTTTATCAAAAAGGACGTTTCTGATTTTTTAAAATAGACAGGGTGTCCATTATATCATCAGGATGTTTGAGGTTATTAAATTCAAAAGAGGAACCTGGAGAGCTTTGGAAACCAGAAATATGTTGGTGTTGTTGGTCGGAAACTTGGAGGCCTGTAAACATCTCTCACAACGACTCAAAGTAGAGATAACCATAAAAAAGTTCATTTATCCAGTGGAGGTGGAAGAGTGGGACTAAGTTATTTAGTCATAATTACGCCATTATGAAAAGTATAACGTCACAGAACTGCCAAATCAGGGCATAAACAGGTTCTAATAATGAACATGGTCCTTGTTCCTAAATGCCAGCTTCTAGCTTTCGGTACAAACTTTTTTCCTCCCCGATTCACAGACAGTATGTTGGAGAGGAAGTGTAAAAGGGCCTTTTGTTAAGGTGAGACTCAGGATTAATGATCCACTATCGTATCGGTTGCGTCACCACACTCCAGGTTGTGAAACAGGAAGCCACCAGCGGAGGTTTCCACGCTGCGTTCAGGTCACTGCCTGCTCTAGTTTACCCGACCAAAACACAGAACTGTGAGCCAACCAAAACCTCTCAGAAAGTGTTACAAACATCTTTAATCTAGTTCCTTCATAAAGGGTTATAAAAACTTTATATGTCCTTTTCCATGTAGTTTTGTTTTTATTAAAGTTTTATTCTTTCAAACCTTCGAACACCTGAAGTCCAGGGCATGTTTTAGGACCATTGCTTGTTCCTCATCAAACCTGAAAAAGGAGCCAGTGTTTGGACTTTTTTCATCCAGAGATCCCGTTTATATTGAGCCTGAACAAAAGTGTTGAAAGTCCGGCTTGTTCGCACGATTGTTGAGCCCCAAAACATTTAGATGTCGGCAGATGTCTTCATGGCGGCTTGTCACCGCTCGCTTTGAAACTACACATGGACATGCAGGCAGAAGGTAAAGTTCTTTTCTCTGTTTGTTTTCGGCTAAAAATGCTTGGAAATTAGGTTTTCTCAAGTTTTATTTCCTTCTCAGACATGTTCTGTATGAACGTTCTCTCACCCCAATAAATGTCCTTCTATGTTTTCTGCTATTTGTTCCACAAAAGCAGTTTTTTTTTGTTAATTTAACTGTATTATATTTAGTGTATGGAAATAAAGGGAACAAGAAAGGCTTGATGATCAACATTGTATAACCGTTAGAAGACATTTGCAAATCTAAACATTGAAAGTGAACCACATGGTTTTGTTACCTTGACGTTTTCCCAGAACCTTTAAACGGTGGACTGGAAATGGGATTTATTTTGTCTTTTGGTACCTAACGTGTTGTGTTGGGTGTGAACTCTGCGGATGCTACATCACTGTAACTCAAAACAAACTGATAAAGTGGGAAAGTCCAGTAATAGCACAATAGGTGAGTAAGCAGCTTATTCACGACATTAGATTACTTTTGTTTAAAAACAGGCTATTTATGCTGTAACCTGCTGATTTATAGTGACTTGCTAAAACAATACAGTCTTACTTTCCATCCTCATCCTCTTTGATACAATCCATCACTCCATTTTCTTCAACAGATTTTCCTTGCTTGGCATCACTCATAATCCCCTTCACTGGTTTTATTTCTGTCTTTCTGACCACACCCAGTTAAAGTCCTTCAGTTCCCTCTCCTATAACATCTGCTGTAGCTCAGGGTCAATGTTCCCCCTAATTTTTATGTGTCTGAGCAAACACACAGACTCCCTGAGCGTTCACTGGACCTCTGTGAGCAACATCACACACTGAGGCCACATTACGCCTGTCCAGAACCGGAGATTATAACAAGATACATGGATTACTAAAAGAATCAAGTTACAGTAATAATTTCTTTTAGATTACTTAGTTTAGATAAAACTGATTTAGCCCGATTACATGAAAAAGACAAAAGTCTTGGATCTTTTTAAAGAGCTGTATAGCTGTACAGCACGTTTTTATTTCAGAGTAGGGGTCCTAAGGAAGAACTGAAAGATGTGCACATCATTTAGAGTTCCAATTTTACTGCCATTAAATTATTTAAATTTTCTGCAGTGAGATTTAGCACCAGCATGCGGTTCTGTGCAGCCTCCTTTCTGTCAGTCTGCTGCAGGGCAGCTGTGCTACTAACATAGCTCACCACCGTCAGGGTGTGAATGTGTGCATGAATGGGTGAAAGAGTAACCAGTAAAAAGCGCTTTGGCGACGTCAGATTATTTATTTCAATATTCTCTGCTCACACATCGCTTTTCTAACATAACAAGGGAACGCTCTCAGTTCTGAACAATTTCTTTGTGCTGCTCTTCGTTTTTATGACAACGGCAGCTTTTTAATAACGTAGGAGACGCAGGAAATCTTTCAGAGGCAGCTGTATGTCGTGCTGTTACTGTTGCACTTGTAACAAGATTAATATAAGAACTACAAAGAATGAAAGCAATCATTTATTCTGCATCAAATTTTGGCAATCCCAGCTCTAATTTTCCATTCATATATTTTAATTTCCATTCAAATATTTTCCCCCAACACCATTAGGGGTACGGCAGATTTCTTCACTTAAATAACGGCAAGTTTACTTCAGATGAAAATATACATATGGCCTATATGATTAATATAAAGTGAGCTTGGCACAAATTAAACAGCTACAAGACAATCAGTGTCAACTCTTTATAGAAGGATGGGTCAACAATGCTGGCAAAGAGATGAACATATCAGTTACCATCCTATCATTAATTGCATATGTTGAATATAGCCCATCAATGCTTTAGTTCAGTACAGTTAAACATAAGAAAACTTGTAACTTAACTTTACCTGATTAAACCGTATTTTCATACTTCATCATGATTTGCTGCCATGTCCTTTCAAAGCCTTTTGTAATCACCCACCCAATCCCCCTTTGTGTGTTAAATGAGTGAAGTGTAAGAAATCAGCTGTGATTCTCCATCAAATAACTCATAATTCACTTATGCAATGACTTTTTCAGCTATTCTCTGTTGCCAACTCACTTTTTCAGCAGCAACAGCGTCATTTCTTATGGTTTAATATTCTCCATATGCCTTAACTAAAGATTTGTAATCCCACTTACAAGAAATGCCACTTTTTCTTATTTCCTGACGTTGGCATGGTGAATCACGTTATCTGTGTTCTAACTCAGAGTTGATCGGACGCTGAGTTTAGTTACCTGATTGATATCACCTGTTCTGAAACCGGAAACGCTGAGTATGATGGAGGGAGGCAGAGCTACAGCAAAGAGCAGCAGCTTTCTACTCAGGGCAGATCGGCCATTTTTCTGAAACGAGGCCCAGAACAAAGATGCTCACCACAACCTGCCCAACCATAAAGACGTCTGCCCCACCCACCAATCAGTGGTGAGCTCCAATCAGCATCTGGCACTCACAGAGCGGGCCGTGGATGCTACAAAATAACTTGGATTTTATTTACTGCGCAGCATAGATCTGCTGTGCGCTGAATCCAGATGCTGTGTGCGATTGTGCTTAAAGGGCACACTACGTCTTTGCCCCCCCCCCCTACTCTTCATCATTCACTTCTTCCACTTGCCAATAGTTTCTGAGTTTAACATTTATTTCCACTGCTACATGGATGACATTCAGTGCTTTTGTCCAATGAGATCTTTGGAAGCTATCAGTGAACTGTGGCTTTAGCTAAAGAATGGAAAAGAGAAACTGGAAATTCAATCCAGGACAGTTGAATTTAGTTTCAGGTTAATCAGATGGTGGGGAAAAAAAAATGTTTGAAAACTGAATTCAACAAAGTCTTAGTTACTTTGAGATTTTGACATCGAACCAGGCTTTCCAACTTTTTTCTTTTTTATATTTCTAGTCTAATTTCTTAATTTTAATGTTAATATTTTTCAATCATCTGAATGTAGCATTTTAACATGCCTGTCCATCTACAGTGGTGTGAAAAAGTGATTTTCCCCCTGCATGATTTCATATGTTTTTGTGAGTTTGTCACACTTCAGTGTTTCAGATCAAACAGGTTTAAATGTATTTCAAACACAAATGCAGTTTTTATATGAAGGTTTTTATTATTAAGGGAGAAAAACATTCATAGGAGCCCCTGTGTTACAAAGGGACCCCCCCCCCCCCTCAGCCTGATAACTGGTTGGGCTGGCCAATGTTTGTTATAACGATGGGTCACTTCCAGCGCTGTGGAAAAAATGTTTGACATAATTCAGCCACTTTGGATCCTGAACGGCCTTTTTAAGGTTATTCCACAGCATCTCAGCAGAATTCAGGTCAAGACTTGGACTAGGCCACTTAGAGATGGTCCTGCTGGTGTGTTCTGGGTCATTGTCCTGCTACAGAACCCAAGTTTATTTCAGCTTGAGTTCAAGAGTAGATGGCTAGACTTTCTACATCAGGATTATACAGTCAACAGCACAATTTATGGTTAAATTTATAACCGTAAATTGGGGGCACTCCTGGGAACTCTTCCATGTTTCCACCATTTGTGGATAACGACCCTAATTCTGGTTCGCTGGAGTCCCAAAGCTTCAGAAATGGCCTTTTAACCCTTTCTATGCTGATAGATCTCAATTACTTTCTTTCTAAGTTGCTTCTTTGGATCTCAACATAATGTCCAACATTTGAGGATCTTTTGATGTCCATCCCTCTCTCAGGAAGGTCCCATTCTTCCTGAGAGAAGAACAGGACCTTCTTCTTGATTGAGAACAGGTGCGGCCGGAGAAGGTGAACTCAGGAGTGATAAACAACAGTTGTGTTATTGTTTGATGGGGGGAGGGATCACTTTTTCACACTTATATTTAACATAATGACTCGGGCTTTAAAAACCTTCACTTATAAACTGCCTCTTGTGTTGTGTTTGACATATCTTAAAATGTACTTGATGATCTGAAACTCTTAAGTGTGACAAACATGGAAAAGGGGCAGAGGCCAAACACTTTTTCACACCACTGTATGCTATTTTCAAGCTGAGTGACTTATAATATAGGTTTATAACACCTGGCATTAATAGAAAGACACATCCCGTTGTGTCATTCACACTTCTGCTTCACACTAAGCCACATTAGGTGCTTGCATGATAAGATATTTGCCCATTAAAGGCATGAGTATGAGGATGGGGAAAATGGCAGTCATCACTTCCTCTGTCTTGTGAGATTATCAGTCAGCTGATTTCAAGTCATGTTTTTGGGGTCTACTTCCTGTATTTATGTTTAGTTTGTTTAAAATTACATCAAAATTGTTCTTACTTTAGTCAAACCTTTGATCGTTGCGTGTCAAATCGACTTTACATCATGTGACGCCACAGTTTTGTGTAGTAAAACATGGTTAAAAAGAGGAAAACTGTTCCCTTCTGTCATTTTTTTTTATTTTTAGATTAAATGTTAATCTGGTGAATCATCTGTTTGCGTTGAGGGACAACAAACATGAAGCATTAAAAGGTCAAGGAGAGCGTGCTGTAATGTCAGTATTGTGTGATTTACATACTTCTCCTACTCATAGTGATCTCATCTGACCGACATGAAACTGAAGAGAGCCTCGCACGCCGTGAAAATGTGTGACGTACAGTAGAGAGGCAGTAGAGAGGCAGATCTCCGGTGGTTATTCTGGTTATCCAGCTCAGCACAGGTGCGCTGATGACTCGAAATGAAAGTCATCGTGGACCTTCTGCAACCAGTGGAGGGTTGATTTAAAAAAAAAGTCTGGTTTGTGAAATTTCCTCTGAACATCTGATGAAAAATAAAACATCTCAAGGCTTTGCCGAATGTGCTTGTAGGATTTGTCACAGCTACAACTAAGGTCAGAAGTATTCATACCCCTGGCAGAGAAAGTAATCTTTTGAACTCTCAGTCAGGACCTCGCCTTAAGGTCGTTTCAGAAACTAAACAAAATAATAATGGTAATTTAAGGCATAAAATGTATTATATTTGGTTGTTGATGCTGTTTTTTGTCACTGTGTCCCACTTTAATTGACTTAGCAACATGAGCATCATATTTAAATGATGGTCATGTGACACTGCTAGAGTCACTGATTAAGAGAATCTGTGCAGGAAGCTAAAGATTAGGGTGACATCAAGTAGACCTTCCAGCCTCATCAGCAAAGATCAGAGGAGACATGAAAAAAAAAGGTTTAATGGGTCTAATACCAGGAAAGAGTGTCATTTCTGCCATTTTTCATTCAAAATGTAAATAAAAACATGAAGATCTATTTTTCTTTTTCAACAATGCTACATTTCCCCCTGTTTAATTTTCTTTGGAGAGTTTCCTGACTCCTTTCCTATCAGATGAGGCAAAGACTTCAGCAACACTTCAAATTAGAAGATACAACTTTATTAGAAACTCAACACGTTTCGGCTTGTTGCCTCCTACGCGGTTTTCGATTAAGCCACAAGCTGAAACACGTATCTGACAATCTAGAAATAAAGTTGTTTAGTCAAACTGATATTTCACCATAACCGACCGGTGGTTCTGAGTTACTTTTTCCCTTTTCCATTTTGACCTCACGTATTTGTTCCCCAGTCCTGTTTGACATTTTTTTTGTTTCTTCCATTTAATGTCGATAAGATTGCCATTTAGGTGCCCATGTGCTCAAAAAATTAAGGTTTTCACATTGTCAACCAAGCAGATACTTGTAAATATGTTATCCCAATGCTAATACTTTAGCATCAGTTTAACCTGCTAGCGATATTAGCAATAATGTTGGCTTCCAGTCTGGTGGTAGCTACGTTATAAAAGGCTTATTCACTTAATTGTTATTTTGTTTTTAAATAATTTGGGATTGTTTTCAACCATCTATAACTCAAAACCTTCACCATTTCAGCTGGAAAATTAAATTTACCTCAATTATTATCGGATCAGTATTTTTCTAGCTAAGTTAGAGCTGCATTATGGTCCCATTGGGCCTCGCTGGGTGCCAGAGAGGTTATCACAGACTCTATAGCAGGAAAAAAGTAAAACGTGAGAGGAATCGTGGAGCCAAACCTGATTCACTTCATAATTATGGTTTTACAAACCATTGTGATTTATAAGGTGAAGCAGAATCCAGGTCATGTTGTTGTAATTAAGGCTAAACTTCTTGTCAGAGGTTTGTAGGCCACCAGCCTGTGGAGACGACAGGCGGCACAGGCCGTGCAGCCGCTGTGGTTGAACCTCGTTTTGACCCAATTCTCTCCTCACCAGCCTGTGGCTCCATCAGAACCCACACACACACGCTCCCCACCTGAGAGGGAAAACCGAACCTTTGTGATGTGGATTTGCTGTTTCTTGAAAAGCCGACACCTGCGAGTGTGTCACCAGGGGAATCTGAAACTGACGCTCTTTGCACAACCAGGGACTCCACTTCGCCTACGGCTGGTTCCTTCCTACGCTTCCACATCCTTCGCTCCGTCACCCGTCCCCTCTCCTTCCTTCCTTGGCCTCATGCATTGTGCAGCACGAGCGTGTCAGGGCTCGGCTATTACTGCATTTTCCTGGGATGTAAATGACGCAATCCTTGATAGAAATCTGCAAACGAATGTGAGAGAGAGCTTTTTTTAGGTCTTACAGATAACAACAGGCAGAGGTAGATGACATGAATACGTCACCGAGGGCTTGGAGGGGGCTAGAGCGAGGAAAAGGGCAAGTGGATACAGGAGATGTCTGTCCTGCTCTGTGTTCCCAAAGGCCGATGAAAAGAGGCATTTGTGTCTGGGAGGAATCCCTCAGGAGCCTGATTCATAACTCTGCTGATGACCTCTGCCTGGGAAAACCTTCTCTGTCAGCTTCTGGAGGACTGATTATCCAGGCTGATAAAAATGATTTCATTTCTAACCTCAGAAGACGAGTTTTGGGTTTCCCTGCTTTCATCCTCCAAGGTTATATGACAGCAAAAAGAAACCCCATCTGTGCCGAGTTTTTAACTCATCTGATTGTTCAGGACGCCGAGATTAAGACAAAAAAAACCCACCAAGCCTCTGATGTCTGACCTGAACCGAGCGCTTTGTTACAGGCGAGGGTTGGAATGATGACGGCTGCTAAACTATTAATTATTTAGTTTGTAAAACGTTACTAACAGGAGCAGGCAGGGTAGTGCCTCCTCCTGTTAGTTCTCCTTGATGACTTGAAACCGTAGGAGATGTTTTTTATTCCTATTAGTTACTGAAACCAGTAAAAACAGCAGGAACAACCACATAAATGCATAATTAGGAGTGTTTTATTATTTCTCCTACTGGAGAACTTTAGAAAACATCTTATTTCAGAGTAAAAACCAAGCAGACATCTGGAATATCACCACTGGCTCATCTTTATCGCTTTGATGCTGCAGGTTTCACCCTGTTTGACGAGAGAAAGATTAAGAGATTAAAAAACAAGATTATTGTTTTCCTTTTTTCCCCCTCCATTTACAAAAGACCTGACACAAATATACGCAATGACAGGAGGAAACAGAAAGGAATAAAGTATTAACTCAAAGGTATGTGGACTACACCCAGTATTTCCAGCAGTCATTCCAATCAATACTGAGTGTTCAAAGTAAAAGTGATTTAAAAAATATATGAAGCCTATTTTGGACCTGTTACCTGTAGACTTGCCTTTTAAACTGCGTGACTTTGGTCAAGCCTTTCCTTTCATAAGCTTCTTGCAACACTTTGCTGGAATCTTGACCCATTCTGACCCTCCTGACAGATCTGGTTTAACTGGGTCAGGTCCACTAACTAGAACTTTTAGATGTTCCCTGGCACTGAGATCTGTGCTCTGTCATTGTTATTCCAAAACGCTGATTTGGTGGTGCGCTCCGGGTCATTTTCCGTTTTGAACACCTTTTCGTGGAGATTTCTGGAGATGTTGTTCCAATATTTTCTGTATTTTTCTTAATTGCATCAGTCCCTGGTGCAGAAAAACTCCCCCACGACGTGATGCAGCCAACTCTGTACTTTACAGCAGGAGTTATGTTACAGAGTAAGTCTTAGAGTAAGACCACAGAGAAAACTAGAACTTGTTCTCTGGGCCAGGAAGGCAAAGATTGGGTCCAAGTGATGCTAACTGGCTAGTGTGGTTGATCCACGTTCTCAGGGTCAAAGCCAGGGAATGTAAGACAGGTAGGCGTCAGGTTTGGGTCGGGAGAGCAACGCGTAGATTTACAGAACAATCTGAGGGCGTGCAGCAGGAAGGCCTGTCCTTTTTAGGCAGCTGCTGCAGATCAGGATGATGATGAAAAGGAGGGATCCTCTTCGCTCTACAGCAGGCCTGACAGCAAGGCCTGTCGTGGCAGGTCCATGCCTGGGTTTTTTCTATTTCAGTTTTAAAGAGAAACTTTAATTTTAGATTCATCAGAGAGCGGGCATGTCCACAGAAAGGAAGGTCTTCCCTGAGAGGATTTACAGACTCTAATCTGCCCCTTTCATGTTGCTTTCCTATTGAGTAATGGCTTCTTCTTCCCAGAGTGGCCTTTCAGCCCCTGTCGGTGCCCGACCCAGATGATGATGATGGCTTCAGCAGAATCTTTACAGCTTTTGTTCTAGGGTTGATTCACCAGAACCGGCTGGAGGTTCTCATGTTCTCTAAACCTGCATATGATTGTTTGAAAAGGTGAACGTGGACCTTTAGGTGTCTGGTATTTGAACCTAGAACCAGACTTGTGGAGGTCCATTATTCTCTTCTTGACATCTTGACTAATTTTGTTAAATTATTTCCCCTCATGCAGAAGGTACCAGCGTCTTGGAGGCTTCTCCTGAAAATATTTCCACAGGTGTGCCTCATGGTAACTCAGATGTGACAAATCATCGGGGCTTTCCCAAACTGTTTTAAGACACAGTACTTTTAATGTGTATAAACTTTAATTGAAAGTGATAGAAAATTCTCTCTTTTTTTCTATATTCTTGCACTTAGAAAATAGAAACACTTTCACAACCCTGAACCACCTGAAACACGACAGGTTTAACCTACAGTTTCTCTGTCTGGGATGTGAATCATACAGACGGTGAATGAGTCAACTCAATTCATGTTCATTTTATATGTTTAAAAGAACTTTAAACTCTGGGGATTATTTGCAATACTTTCCTAGAATTTGTCCAACAGACTGGTTCTGAAAGAGAACATAAAGTTTGGCTTTGATTTTTAGTGACATTCAGGGAATGAACATGTTCTGTAGGAGCTTCCTGTGCACACCGGATACCGAAACCAAGATCTTCATTCGGTATATCTCCATCTGAATAATCGAAAGGTGGGGGAGTGAGCTGTAGGAAATGCAAAGGTGCAACCTGCGTGTTTATTTGTATTTGTGTCATGTGGGAGTCGCAAGATGTGGCGAGGATGAAATCACCCGGCAAAATGTTGTGGTTGGTTCATGTTTGCAATGCTGGAATAAATAAGTCAAGGTGAGACATGAGGTACAGTTTCCCTGTAGATTTAATATTATTCAAAACTACTGTCTGGATCAGCAGTCATAGTACTCCACATTCATCCCACACAAACTTTATTATAACCCACAGCCTAAAGGTAGAACAGAACAGACGGCACTCTATCTGCTGCAGGTAGGATACTGACTGCTAATCACACTTCCCAAATATAAAGGATAATTCTTTTAGGAAGCATTACTGTCCTCAAATGAAACAGTTTTCTGTGAAGATCCTGTTTTACTTCACAATGACTGAGGAACAGATCCCACAGCAGAATGAGAAACTGAATGTCAAAAGCTAACAGTTGCAGGATGCCATTTCAGCTAAAATCAGTTTTCTATTGCTTCCTTCCATGTTATGTTAACGTGTTAGCACTGCAAGCGATAGAAATTCCCTCTGGAGTCCATTGTTGCACAAGCTGCTATCTGAGTCAGACTTTCCTTGTCAAGAAAAAGACCTCAGGTTTAACCGGGGAATTGAACCCAAAACCTTCTTGCTGCAACGCAACAGTGCTACACCAGAACTACATCACTGTGCAGCCCCAAAAATACACAACAATTATAAATCATACAAATACACTTAAAAATGCCACATTGCTGCTAGTAAATAAAAACTGACATATAAGACAAAAAGGACACCAATGAATTGTAACCACAAAGAAAGTCAAACACAAATGTATGAAGAAAGAAAAAGTAAAATAAAAAAGAAAATCATTCCCATGACAAGTCATGCTCTGCCACTATACTCAAGGGAGCAACCAAATGAAGCTGAAGCAAATCATCCATCAGTTACTGATATTTGCACTAGAGCTATTATCTGGAATGGAGAACCTGGAGAACATCAGTGGTCACGGTTCAGTGAAGAGAAACCAGCTGTAGAAAAGATCCTGTGAGAATAATTCAGTTTGGTTTATTTGTATAGGGCTAATTAACAACACGTCATCTCAAGATGCTTTACAAAGTCAATTCAATGAAATCATCCATTCAAACTGATCCTAGTTGTCCACCAGTGCAGTCAGGTTTGATTTATACTTTATTTTGGTGAGAAAGTTTCCTCTCTAAGTAAACCCAGCAGGTTACATCGAGTCTCTCCAAGCAGCATTCACTCCTCCTGAAAGAGCGTAGAGCCACAGTGGACAGTCGTCTGCATTGTTGATGGCTTTGCAGCAATCCCTCATACTGAGCATGCATGAAGCGACAGTGGAGAGGAAAACTCCCCTTTAACAGGGAGGAGAACCTCCAGCAGAACCAGAACCAGGCTCAGTGTGAACGCTCATCTGCCTCCACCCACTGGGGCTTAGAGAAGACAGAGCAGAGACACAGAAAGCTCAGAAGCTCACATTGACCCAGGAGTACTTTCTATGTTAGAGAAGACAGAGCAGAGACACAGAAAGCTCAGAAGCTCACATTGACCCAGGAGTACTTTCTATGTTAGAGAAGACAGAGCAGAGACACAGAAAGCACAGAAGCTCACATTGACCCAGGAGTACTTTCTAAGTGAGAGGGAAAAAAATAAAATAAAGACAGATTGGCTCCTTTAGTGGCTTCATCTAGGAGAGAAACTCAGCTAAGCAGATAAACTCTGATCCAGTTTTCAGGTCTGGAAAATAATAGAGAGTACAGTAAAAGCTCAGCCAGTAGCTACGTCTAGGAGATAAACCGGGTTAGACTCTAAGAGACAGAACCAGCTGGATCATCTGCAGAAGAACATGAAGCTGTTGGCAGCAGTAGCTCAGCCAATCTGCACCCAGGATGGTGTCACAGCTAAACAGAATGCCAGACCAGCTGTAGCTACTATGAAGAGAAAAACAGAAAGAACACAAAGTTAAAAGTTAAAATAACAAATAATGCTCAATTGTAGAACAGTTTGAGAACGTAGCAGAGAGGGAAAGTAGTCTTTATGTCCTCCAGCAGCCTGGGTCTCCAGTAGCATAACAACAGAAATAGCTCAGGATAACCTCAGCCACTCTAACTCGAAGCTTTATTAAAAAGAAAAGTTTTAAGCCTAGTCATTAAATAAATCCCTGGTAGGTATGCACCTCCAGCAAATTGAAACATTGCTGATGTTACCAGGTTCTAGCAATGACTACATTAGGCCGGACAGAAGAACAGTACAGAAGGATTCATCGCGGCTCAAAAGAAACAGGAAAGCAGGTTCTTCCACACAACACAGGAACAAAGACGTGCAAAGATGCCCCCTGAGACAATCCAGCTCATAATAACTGAGTGTGAGATGGTGGAAGGCCAGGATTACAGAAAACAGTGCAGGAACGTCTGGACCAAGCAGAGGCTGAGAGCAACACCATGAAGGCTGGAGGAGAATAAGCTGGATCATTTTAACTGAGCTGAGCTTTAAACTGGGACAGAGTTCACCGAGTATGCACACAGGAAGGTTGTTCATGCCCAGGGGCAGAGATTTATATAAAACATTTCATAAAAATATACATATTTGGAAATATGAATACTTCATGTATCACATGTGTTGATTATTCACCTGATGAAAGACTTCATTGTCAGCTTTTGCTCACATTTAAACACAACACAAAAAGATGAGGGCACGAAATAACCCGCGGTTCTTAATCTCTAAAATAAAAACACACGTTGAAGATCTACATTAGCAGTTTCAACATGGCATAAACCAGTCAACCACACAGAGCCACTAACAATCACAGGAGATTATTTTTTTATTCAAGAAATAAAATTTCCTCTCCTAGGCCAAAGACTTGCTAGAGACTTTTTCAATTAAATTAATCAAAAATACAAAACCAAATGCTTATTTTGTCTGTCATGTGGTGATAGTATACTAGTATACACACACACGTTTACATTTACATCAAAGCCTTCAGCTGATCCAAAATGCTGCAGCAAGAGTTCTGATGAAAATCAAAAAGAGTTCCTGTTGAATAAAAAACAGAATTTTAGATTGTCCTTTCCACATATAAAGCCCTTAACGGTTAAGTCAATGATGTTTCTGGAAAGTTCCCTAAGTCCATTTTTTAATAACTGCGCATGTTCAAGACCGTCTTACCTTCTCTTCCGCTCCTGAGGGGGATTGTGTGAAAAAATTTACCCAAATCCACTCTGGTCTTATTTCTTTCTACTGAGGCCTTCCTCTTCTTCACATAAATATGAAAGCGGTTTGGTTCTCAGCCATGTTCAAAGTATACAGTGAGAGCATTGGAGCTAAAATGAACGGCTAACACCAAAGCTAATCTCTAAGCTAACTGCTAAGCTAACTGAAAAATAAACACTAGAAGACCTTTGCTATTTTAGGTCCGTTAGAATTACCAAAATGATTTCTATTATCCAAATGTAAGAACAATGAGGAGTATTTTTGACGGCTTATTACTTAATTGGGCTGCACAGTTCTCCCTGTGCATGCGTGGGTTCTCTCCAGGCACTCCGGGTTCCTACCACAGTCCAAAAACATGACTGTTAGGTTAACTGGCTTCTCTAAATTCTTCTTAGGTGTGAGTGTGTGTGTGGATGGTTGTTTATCCTGTTTGTCTCTGTGTTGCCCTGCGACAGACTGGCGACCTGTCCAGGGTGTATCTCACCTGGTGAATGCTGGAGATAGGCACCAGCAACCCCTGCCACCCCATGAGGGATTAAGCAGGTCAGAAAATGAATGGATATCACTTAACAGACATTTGAGTTGATTTTTGAATACACTTATGGATGTTTTAAAAAGCAAACCTAGAATACTCTGGTTCTTGGTGTAACATTATGAGAAAGTCAAAAGAAATCAGCCAAGATATCAGGAGGAAAAATGTGGACTTGCACAAGTCTGGTTCATCCTTGGTTGCAATTTCTAAATGTCTGAAGGTGCTACGTTCATCTGTTCAAAAAACGTTTGTATTCCAGAGATGAACAGAAAACAACAAAATCTTTTAACTGTCAGGCTCCTCTCCTGTGGAACCAACTCCCAGTTTTGGTCCGTGAGGCAGACACCCCGTCTACTTTTAAGACTAATCTTAAAACTTTCCTTTGTGACAAAGGTTATAGTCAGAGTGGCTCATGTTACCCTGAGCTACCTCTATAGTTATGCTGCTATAGGCTTAGGCTGCTGGAGGACATCAGGGTCTATTTCTCTCACTATTCCGCTAAAACAAACGCAGACGAAGAACTTCCGTCTTTGCTTAAAATTAAAAATAGTGGGGAAAAAAGCTGCATTATACCAGTTTGTTTGTCTTCTGAGCGCCCAGGCTGGACTTGCACCATGTTCTAGTTATGGTTGAACGTTACTGTATAAGCAAATATTTTGAGCTCTTTTAATGTTTAGAACAGAGAGGTTTATCAGGAACCCTGACAGTTTTGCTTTCCACCACTCACCAACCTGGAAATATGTACCGTTACATCGGGCGCCCATGTGCACTCAGGGCAGTTTGCCACATTCAGAATAACTTGAGCCTGACAAGCATTTACATGCATGTTGATCAGATCATCAGTCGGCATAAACTACCCCTCTAATTCGGATTAAAACCTCATTCTGATTTATCCGATTACTTTTGTCCATGTAAACGTAGCTACTGAATTTAAAGTAATGAAGCCTTTTTTGTGCAGTGATATTAAGGTTTCATTTAGAGAAATGTGTAATCTGATATTCTCTTAGAAATAAGAGTGTTCAAATAGGCATTAACAGTAGTGTGATTGTAACATGTGATGTACCTCAAACTTCTCAGCAGGCGGCGATAGCCCTCACAGCTATTGGAACATGGATCTGCTCCATACAACCCATATTTTTTTAACAGTGTAAACAAGGATCTGGTACATGTAAATGTATTCAGCAATAGCGCTAAACATTTTCTGTCTTTCTAGTAATTTGGCATTAGATTTTCCTCAGTGATCAACTCCAGAAGAACCTGATCATCAGCTTATGTCTGGCACTACCAGAACCGGTGTTATTATCGACCACGTTAGCCTCCAGTAGCTTTACAGCTAAATGGAGTAATAAGAATCAAGAATCTATATTGTGACCATGTGTTACCCTGGTGAAACTGTCTAAAACGTGCAAAAATAGTCTTTAGGATCGGATAAGATTAGTTCAAAATTTCTGATATAAGTCATCTTTGCGATCGATATGGATTACTCTAGCGTAATATGAAGTAATCACTCAACGCTTCCTCAATGAGGCACTCATGTCCGCAGTAGATTGCATGCAATACTTTTAAGACTTAATTTACAGAACATAATGGAGGGGTGTGCGCTTGTTTGTTTGGTTGCTTTGTTTATTAGCCATCTTAGCCGCAGGTGATGATTATTTTCTTCTGTCTGGATTTGTACCGCAGAAGAACAGAGCGGAAGCGCATATCAACGAGGAACTAAGCCCAACAGAACCCGTCATCGAGCTGTTTGTCCATGAAGCTAATGTTTCATCAGATAGCGTGAGCTCGTGTCACCTGGGACGTTTTAACACGTCACTGTTTCTCCTGATTGAACAGCTTCACTGATCTGTTAACATTGCCCTTAAACTAGGATGACGCTGATTTCTGGGGACAGTCCCTGGTTTGGCCAACCTGTCACCGGCTATTAGCGCTGTATGAATGATTATATATATATATATATATATATATATATATATATATATATATATATATATATATATACATATATATATTACACACCCCTTTTTATATGCATTATACTATATCTCAACCTGCTTCTGCCTTCATAAGTATATTAACCATGTTTTATCATATTTCCATACAGACATATAGTATGGCTCATATTCACATGAAATGATGTAATAATCTTAGAATATTATTAATACAATGTGCAATGATAATACCAATTTACATATAATATTTATCCATAAGTATCCTCTTATTCCTTTCTTTTGTAGCTTTCTTTTGTAGCTCCACGTTCAGACGGTTCCAGAGTTTCAACCCCAATGAAATACAGAACATTTTCTCTGTGGTTCTGATTTTACATGTTTGAAACAATTCAGTCCATTTACCATTTAATGTTGCCTTGCAGCAATGGTCGGTTTCTTTGAAAGTGAATACATAATTTCTTCCGCGCTATAACTACATACCTTTTAAAGTGCAGACTGAACCTAGGCTCAAAGACAGAACCCCACGTGGATGAGAATCCATCTTTTAAAAGAAGAAAACCCAAAACCAGAACTGAGAGACGGAGGATGAAAGTGTCTCAGGGAAAAGCAGATAGTCAGGTGAGAAAGTGAAAAGGGTGCTTCTGGGAAGGAGAGGAGGAGGAACCGGTTGGTTGAGAGCTTTGAGTCGGGTTGCATCACTTGTGAAACAGAAAGCTGAGAGCTGCCAGGATTTGCTTTCCAAACTGTGGAGAACTTCCAGAGGATTTTTACACAAAAAAACACATCCAACAAGGATAACAATTTGGTTCAAACCAGAGTATATCATGCTTATTCTAATTCGGTTTCCTTTTGTACCTTTTTAAAAAACATATCTTTAATAATCTGAGTAATTATAAGCATCAATGCAGCTAAGAGCTAATGTTCCATGTTGTTTCTCACTCTGCGGTGTGGCTTATCGTTCACCAACCTTTTGAGTGTATTTGTGGTAGCGTCTGCTCAGGAAGTACAGATAAAGAGCAGATCAGACCTGCGTTAGCCAAATCAGAGATCAGATCACTGATAAAACGGCTGTGAGAAAAAAAACTGAACGATGAAAGTCAGCTCTAATTACACACAGAGGGTCCCGGCTTAATTATGGCTGCAAAGGCTGAGTCCTGCACATTAGCAAAGGCTGAACTAGATTACAGGCTGAAATGTGGGCAATGTCGGAGGTGAAGTGTGGATAGTTTGCGTTGTGAAACCATCTGGTGTGGCCCTAAAAACATTGAGTTGTGGATTTAACCACAGCTCTTACATACAGACTGTGTGTCTGTCTCAGGTTTGCGTGTTTGTGGATGAATTTGTCCGTTCGAAAAAACTCCGTCCACTTTCCCGTCCTGAAACCGCAACTCCTGCCCGAGTGAAACGCTCCACACAAAGAGAAATTCTGTGACTTCTCTTTCCTTTTGCCGTTCTGCTTCCCTCCGCGGCGCTGGTGGCTGCGCTGCAGCTGCGGCCTCTCTCCACTCACTCAGTGACATAACTGGAGTTTCCCTTCTGCAAGAGAAGCTGCCACAGCATAAATACTACGAGCCCGCTTGGCAGAAGTTCATTCTAACTCACAAAGAGAGGCGGAAGCAGAGTGGGCTGCAGGCTCCAGCAAGCTGCAAAGTGTTTGACTCAAGTAGACGATGACGGGATACAATATCACAGCGGGTGACGTGGAGGCCGGGCTCCAGCACAGGATGGAGGTTCTGGTGGAGAAGAAGTCCTCCACAGGATGGGTGTGGAAGGCGTTCGGGGTGCTGCTCTTAGTGGCCCTTTGCATTGGAGGGGCCCGGCTCTATGTTTGGTACCAGCTTGAAAGATCAGAATCCACAGTAAGGAGCATCTCTGTTTTTTTCTGATTTTCATCTAGAATCTGTTTTATTTCTGGTGCATCTCTCTAATCTGATCTTTTCTAACCCTTCAGACACAGTCAGGAAAGACGGCAGCACCAAGGATAATGGACCCTGACGTGACAACAGGTGAATATCAGCACATTTTCATCAGAATGGGGACAGAAATGTTGGGTTTGAGATTATTTGAGCTCATATTTGTCTCCTTCTTCTCAGGTGCCCACTCCCAGCTGAAAGAAATGAGCAGAAGAGCAAAGGCAGCCATTCACTTAGTAGGTGAGTCATGCAGTTTAATCCCCAGGATTCACACACTTTATCCCACCTGTGTGATCTTCAGCTTTGCTTCAAGGCAGAAATTTAACTCCGGGAATCTTTTCAGGTGATTACGACGAAGACAGCCAGCAGCCGGCCCTGGAGTGGAAGGACGGTGTGGGCCAAGCCTTCGCTCTGGGCGGACTCCGTCTCCACTCCAACCAAATCATCATCCCAGAAAAGGGCCTGTACTTCGTCTACAGCCAGGTGTCGTTCAGGGTGTCCTGCAGCAACGACGTAGAGGGCGCGTGGAGCTCAAAGCCCCTCAGCCACCGGATCTGGAGGTCTTCGGACTCCATCGGCAAACCGGTGTCTCTGATGAGCGCCGTGAGGTCGGCGTGCCAAAATGTGCCGGAGGACGGCGTGAGATCGGGCCAGGGCTGCTACAGCACCATCTACCTGGGTGCTGTGTTTCACCTCGACAAAGGAGACAAGCTGCAGACGGAGACCAACCAGCTGCCAGAGCTGGAGACCGAAGAGGGCAAGACTTACTTTGGCGTCTTTGCACTTTGAGTCGCTGCTGTGATACTAAAGGACAGTACCGTAACAGTGTGTTTAAAAAAAAAAATCACATTTTTACACTTTTATTCAACCTAAAGGTGATGTAGAAATGCTAAAATCTCAATGGAGATGTAACTGGGCAGCTGAACAGGCTGAAAACTTTATGAACTGTAACAGTTTGCAACTTTATCTTCGTTTCGGGCACTTTGTGACTTTATTTATGCTGATCAGAGATTGTACGGACTAGACTTCTGCTGTTGCAGATGTCCGTGTGCTTCTTTGTTATTTACACGTATCTATTTATTTATATTTATTTGTATTTAAATCAGTGGGATTTGGTTAAATATTGTTTTTTATACTAATAAAAAAAAAAAAACTAAACAAAAGATGCAGCTTCTTACTGATACTTGAAGAGCGGTTTGGAGTCGAGCTCCAGCTTGCACACACACACACACACACACACACACACAAAGCACACACACACACACTTGGCAAAAGTTGTTTGAAATTCCTCCCCAGCCAGCAAATACCTCCTTTGTTAGCTCACACCAGTGGAGGGGAATTTCCTGCTTGTTTTCAGCCACCGACTGAGTGCTGTGTCAGGTGGAGGCCCGCAGAAGTCTCAGCCCAGACCGGGTTTTCCCCGGTGACGCCCCCTCACCGCCCTCACCCACACACACAAGCACCCTGCAACCTCTTCCCTTTCCTCAGCCACCATGACCGCACACTCTGTCTCCAGTCAGCTGGAAACTGAGACGACACGAGAAGTTGACTATGTGTGTGTGTGTGTGTGTGTGTGTGTGGGGGGGGGGGGGGGGGGGGGGGGTCATGGGACTCGCACCACAGCCGTTTTGCATCACACCAACACAAACAGCCAATGCGCTTGGGAGCGATTTGTCTGCGTTTGCCTTGACGCGCCCTCTTTGTCTCGGTTAATGAGGCTTCTGCAGGCTCCAAACTTTTGCCTAACGAGCTCTCCTTTTTGTTTTATTCGCTTTCTGACTCCCACAGGCCGTCCGAGGGAGACGGAGAAATATTTCCTGACAAACACCATCGACCTCGCGGAAGGTGAATTGCTCGAAAGGTCCCAGGAAGTCAGAAGAAAACAAAGCGCGCGTCTGGCGACACCTAGTGGCCGCTGGGAGCAAAGCCACAGAAGACAGTTTCTCCAGTGAAAAAACAGACATTTTATTCATGTTACCCACATATTAGCATACAGATACTCTGAAATATATTAACATTTAGCATCTTTAGATATAATGAGTACAAATATCCCCCAATCCATGTTTAACAGCATATATGTGCAAGATAATAGAACATTTGTTAAATTATTTCCGCATTCATATGTTACACCATCTGACCCAGCAACACGGTTAACAGGAGCCATATGTCATTGACACAGTGAGCTAAAAACCTATAGACCAAGCATCCATCCTCGTTCAGGTTAATGTGCATACTCAGATTTACCACCAGTCATTGGATAATATCTGATAAACTCTTATTTTACCTGCTGATGGAGTTAGTGGATCATTCTAGCCTCCAGCTTTAACCCAAGACTGAAACAGAACTTCCAGAATAACGGCTATAAATACAGAATATCTTCCTCTATCTCTTACTTTGATACATTTGCAACATGTTTAAAGAAAAAGAAAAAACAAACAAAACTGAGGTTATTTACAGTTTTCCCACATGAAAACATGTTGAACATCTTCATAAAAATCTGAAAAAGCTCACAGGAATGACGTGTAACAGATCCCCATTTGTAAAAATCTAGGGGGAAACATGCGCCTATTTGAAGTGCTTTGCAAAAGTTCTCATACCCCATCAACCTTTTCCACATCTTGTTACATTAACAGAACTCAGGCTGCTTTTGGGGATTTCATGGGACAAACCAACACAACTCAGTGCCAAACTGTGAGGTGGAAGGAAAATGACAGATGGGTTTCTAAACAGTTTACAAATCAAAATCCTACCAGGCAAGCCGACGTTTTCAAGTAGCCTATTGTTGCTCTGGGGGAGATGTAGAGATCAGTAGCTCAGGTGGCAGAATATGTTGGCAGGGTAACTATTAGTCATGCACTCCCAGTTTGCTAAAAGCCTTGTAAGGGACTTGGCTTTTAGCAAAGGGTTTTATTCTTGGAGCTCTATTTGGTTGTTTTATTGTAAAGCCTTTCAGTCGGCTTTGCTGCTGCTTTAAGGTGCTTTAAAAATAAAGTTGTACGGTAACTTCAGGTAACTATTGGAGGCTTCAGAAGCCTAGAAAGCAAGGTGGAGTTTGAGCTTCCAGCTGCAGCACCACCTTAAACATACAGCCAGAGCTCCAATGGACGGTTCAGTCTGAGGTGTCCAGCTCCAGTCCTTAATCCTGCAGGGTTTAGATTTGTCCATGCTCCAACACAGCTGACTAAAGCAGCTGAGCTACTTCCTCAGGATGTCCCCTACCATTGCAGACGCCTGCTAAGGAACCTTTCATTTGATTAAGGTGTAATAAATAAGAGCAACATCTAACTTCTGAGGTCCTTTAGGACTGACTTTGAACTCTATTGGGTTAGTTTAAAACATACATGTGCATGAATGGTCTAGTCCAGACCTAAATCAAAATTAAAAACTTCTGAACAAACTTTACAACTGTTGCTCAGAGACGTTTGTTGTGCAGTCTGGCTCAGTTTGAGCTGTTTTGTTAAAAAAATAATGGGCAAACATTTCAATTAAAGCTGAAACACTTGCAGCTTTAATTGCAGCGAAAGGTCGTTCCACAACTTATTGACTCACAAGGACTAATTACAACAGCATGCCGCACCTTTGCTTTGCTTTGATCTACCCAATAAAATCCCAATAAAATGCATCAGTTTATGGCTGGGATGTAAAAAGAATAACAGGAAAAGATTTGAGTTTTGCAAGATGATGTAGCTCCTGCTGAACAACCTCGTCTGTGAAAGCATCGCTTGACTTTATTCAAATATTCTGCCGTAATCGTGTGAATTAAACTGACGCCAGTCTGATTTTTGTTAATGTTAAGGTTTAATATTTGATTTAAGCTTTTAAATGTAAACTCTATTAAAGTGAAAAAAACAAAACATTTTTGACAGCTAAGGCTGGTTTGTTATGCTGTGTTCATGACCTTGTGACGCATGTGGGTCACAATACCGTAATACCTAGAGACAAACTGAGCTTTGTCAAAATATCTGAGCCAAATCAGCAACAGAAAAAAACATTTATGCAACTGAGCTTCAGCTTCTGTTGGCTCCCTAAAACTTTAATGTGGAACGCTTTTATTTGCAGCCACCATGTTTCAACAGCTGGGATCTGAAGATGTTAATATGAGCTGCAAAGGTGAGAAGACACGACCTACTGAGGTAAGAGCTTCAGTGTCATAACTCACTGGACGCAGTGTCCAATCCGCATCATTTATTGCACTAAAACTTTGCAATATTTGAATGTTTGTGTGGATTATAACTGGATCATACATGAAGATTTGACTTGATGTTGTTCCCTGATCTCAGGACATTGATTTTCTTGTACATCCTTGATGAGGCTTTAATGAAGCAAGAAGTTTCTCATTAGCTCCGTTTTAAACACCAGAACAGGGTCAGAAGCTCAGGAGGATGTTTGGCTCGTGTGAAATTGGACCAGTATCGTCTTCAGAGACGAGGGCCTGTTGTCTAGACTTAGCATTCAGGCGTTCCCTCATTACTGAACAGATATATTAGATAAAAAGGAATTAAAAATGGACAAAAAACAAACATGGAGGATCAGAATTAGCCCAAAGCATTCGTTATTCTCCCTACTCATCATCACGTTAATAAAAACGTATTATTGAAATGCCGTCTGGACAACACACATCCATACATGCTGACCTCCTGACCTTTAAGGTATGGCTGTTAAATAAAGCACATGATCACTTTTGGATAAACGCAGCGTTCCTGCAGATCCGGCTCCCCAGCGGGAACGTCGGATAAAATCTGTACATTGCTTTTATCAGTCTGGAACTGTCAGTTTTCTCCTGAATAGTGAACACAGAATCAAACAACAACTCCGTGACAAAACAGATCAAATATTACAGAACAATATAAACCATCTACTGCATGTGGATTTCTACTCAACAAACCCCATCAGACGAAACATGGAGACAAAATCGCAAAAAAAACCCACAGAAACGCACGTTTTTCCTTACATGTCCCCGCCTCCACAAAGGAAGGCGATCCCCAGGAAGCGAGGACAGAGAGCGTAAACGTCCAGATGACATCTGCAGGTCGGAGACGCGCTCGGCGCCGTCGCCGTGAGCTTCGTTTCCGGGTTTAAACGCAGAACGGTGAGGAAGGGTGTTACCTGTGCGCCCGTCACCGCTGAGCTCTCCTCCCAAACAAGCCGAACGTCACAGTTGTGTCCTGCTTGTGTGTCGTTTCTCCCCCTCATGTGTGCGCTGTGAGATGACTCCCCCCCCCCCCAAACCCCAACCCCACCCCCCCGTGGCCTACTTGTAGAGCAGCGGGATCTGGCTGTTGTGACAGTGGTTGCGGCTCATCTTGTCGGCCGGGTAGAGGCTGGACGAGTTGGAGAAGGAAGGCGGCATGGAGTGATTGTCCGAGGCGGGGTTGGGGTAGCCCGGAGGAGGAAGCAGCGACTTGGGGTCGGTCAGCGACGTCGGCGGCGGAGCGTTGTGGTTCTGGTTCTGGCCTGAGGTGGGTTGGCGGCGGTTACGTATGGCCTGACGCTCGGCCAGCTGGTTGCGAAGTGCCGACACCCTCTCTTCTTTCTAAAAAAAAAAAACATCACATGAGTGTTAGTGTTGTAGCGACTAGAGAGTCCACTATTGGTTCGTCTTTATTCTGTCTAGGTTACAAAAGACTTAACAAGGTTACACTGCCTGCAAATGTCATCCAAAGTGTTTAAGTAACATTAAACTTGGGTCGTCCAACTCTAGTCCTCAAAATCTGCGTTCCTGTATCTTTCAGATGCATCCCTGCTCCAACGCACCTGAACTCCCTCATCAGCAGCTCTGCAGAGGTCCGGTATTGAGCCATTCATTTGATTCAGGCGTGTCGGAGAAGGGGTGCATCGCACAGCTGCTCTGGAGGACTGGAGATGGAGACCCCTGGTTTAACCCAAGTTTGGGGTTAAAAACTGATCACTGTATACTGGGCTGAACCTGAACCTGAAACCCAACCCGGTTGTGTTAAATCCGCCCAGAGCAAAATCGCTCCATGTTACCAAACAACACACACAGGTTCCTTTGGACCCCGCAGGTTTTAAACTTTTAAATCTACTAACTGATCTGAAGAACTTCAGCCTAGAGAGCAAAGACCTGAACCCAGTGTTGATCAGAAGTCTGGTTGACCATTTAGTTTGAACATTTCTGACCAAACTATGAGCCCAAGCTGAGACCCAGAGAGTTGGTCCAATCGAATGTTTCTATGAGGAGTCTGTCGATTTCTCTCTGAGCAACTTCAGTTTGGAGAACCAGCAGGAAGTTCTGATGTCAGAGTACGGCTAAAACATCCTTTCCCTGTGAAATGTGTCGTCACCTCCTGGATGATCTTCTGCAGCTCCCTGTTCTCCCGCTCCAGCTGCCTGGACTTCTCCTCGTCGTTGTTGTTGGTGGACGAGCCGGTCTTCAGCGTGTCCTGCTGCTCTGACTGCCACTCGCCGCGGGTGATGAGACGTCGCATCTGCACCGCCGAGGGAAGAGGAAGTCAATCAAGAGCCCAGCTTAGCTGCACACCGTGAATAAGGCTTCCTATTCATCACAGTATCTACTGGGAACATCAAACGAGGCCTTTTCTCTACATGTTAGCATAATCAAAACCTGTTACTGGTGTTTCCTTTTCTTAGGTCACTCTAAACCAGGCCTCCTGCAACTTTTAGATGCATCCCTCGCTCTACACATCCCAATCAAATGGCTAAATTACTACTATATGCAGTTGAGATCTGCTAATGAGATGATATTGGTACTGAAGCAGAGATGCATCTAAAAGCTTCCACTGGTGTCCTGTAAGGTCAGAAGTTTTTTATTGACATGCTGGCTCCAAATCTTAGCTTTGATTTGCTACTGTTGCAGAAAGAGCACAATTTGGCCCTACTTCTACTTGTTGCGCCGTGTCTTCAAAGTCTTGTTTTCTATGCACAGAAATATTTTTATTTGCAGTACTTAACATTTGTGCAGCAGCTACAAAAGTAGAAGCTCAACCTTGACATTGGAAGACTGGTTCTTACAAAGCGAAGGATGTCAGGCAGAGGGAGAGAAGCACTTCACTCAAAGATCTTTCTGAATTTCACACATTCAGTCTGAACTTTGTTCCATCGTTTCTGACCTTCGCTCTTTCTGAACTGTGAGCGACAGAGAGTTTGCCTCATGCTTTCAGGAAATCAGTCACCTTCGGTACGAAGAGCACCACCAGAGTGATGTAGGCAGAGAAGACGATCGCCAGAGAGGCGAAGGCGAAGGAGGCGTCCTGCTGGGAAGACAGGATCATCGTCACCGGGGCCGTGATCAGGCACAGCACCTGCAGGAGCAGAGGCAGCAGAAGTTGGAAACAAAGGAAGAAAATCACATCCATAAAAGCATTAGGCATCTGTTTGTCATTCCGGAGAGGGCTCCCGAGTGAAAACAGCATTAAAAAGTCATGACAGAGGAGGCAACAGCGCACTGAAAATCACCTCGTTGTTGTCTCATCGGAGCCTGAAGCTCACAGCTGAGCGGAGAGGAAGACGGTCCCCCTATAGACACCATTAACTATTGACATCTTCATAAAACTGAAATGTCTGCATCATAACATTGAGCACACACTTTTAACTTGTGCCTCATTAGTGATGAAACGAGCACGCACTGCGTTTATTGTCCTTATAAGTAATTTGAGATTAAAGATAAATCTCTTTTTTTTTTAAACTGACAAATCAACACAGTTTAAGCTGATGCATGCCCAGGCACTCATTATAGCGCCTCTTCTATTTATTATTCAGAGTCTAGTGCAGGAAAAAAATCTCTGAACAACACGACGAATAGTTCAAAGGTGGATCTAAACTCCTCTGGAGTTAAAAGTGACAGAAACCACTTATTGTTTCCAGACATTTTACATCCATTCCAAAGTCGCTCCATGTCAACCGTGTCAGGAAATGGTAGCGAAAATTTCTCTAAAGTGGCTATGGAGAACATAATGATGGCTATTTCAGCTGAAAGTGCATCCTAGGTGCCTCCATTTAAGGTGATTCACTTGGTATCTGCAGCCCCTGGAACATGTTTATGGCAGACGGCTGCATTTAGAGCTCTCCTTCAGAACCGCTGCACGTCTCAACCTTTTCCTGCAAAACAACAACTACACAGAAAGGAAGGAAGCACCGAGCATCCGCTCTGATAGACACGTATGTATACAAGTGAAACGGTGCTTTTATAGACAGTAAAATATGTCAAGCTTTCATTTATTGTAATTTTGATGATTATGGCTTACAGGTAAAGAAAATGCAGAATTCAATGTCTCAGAAAATCAGAATATCACATTAGACCCAAAAAAAACGGATGTTTTAAGCACAAATGTCAGGATTCTTAAAACTATATGTCAATTTTTTTCACCAATACTCGGTTTTAACTTCTTGCATGAATCACTGCATCAAAGCTCCGTGGCATAGAGGCCTTCAGCCTGTGGTTCTGCTGTGGTTCTGCTGGTCTGCTTTGATAGCTGCCTTCAGGTCATCTGCCTTAATGGGTCTGGTGTCTCTCATCTTCCTCTTCCTCATCTTCCTCCAGAGATTTTCTATGAGGTTCTGGTCAGGGAAGTTTGCTGCCGATCAAGAACACCAAAACTATGGTCAGTGGACCAGCTTTTGGTATCTTAGAAGATGTGGGTCGGTACCAAGTCCTTTTGGAAAATGAAACCACAGCATCTCCATGCAGCTTCTCAGTAGAGGGAAGCATGAAGAGCTCTAGAAGGTCCTGCTAGGTGCTGCATTGACTGTGGGCTTCAGAAAGCCCAGTGGACCAGAACCAGCAGGCATCTACAGATATATATATATATATATATATATATATATATATATATATATCAAACACTGCAGATTTCTGCCTGTTATTATGAGGTATACGAAGCTCAAGTGCTGCCCTCTGTGAATGTGAGCAGCAAGAGACCGCAGCACAATAAAAGTTGGATTTTATTGATTTTGGTTAACGAATGTCTTCTGAGATAACCGTTTCATTGCGGCACAAAGCAGTAGTTTGTGTTGGCAGCGTTATGACTTGGACAGGAATGCGTTCAGGGAGCTTTATTCTGCAGAAAGACTCAACAATAGACCCATGAAACTCGCTTCACCGTCTGGTTTTGCTCCCATCTGGAGGTTTAACATGTTTTTGCAGCAACAATGAGGGAGGCTTAAGTTATCTTTGACCAACTCTCTCCTCTGATGCTGTTTAAGTGTTTGCTAGAGGTCAAGTTAAATGTCTTCCACTAGACTGTGCTGGAAAGTGGTCCTTGGAAAGTAATCATGGAGACGCAGGCATTGATGAGCCCTCCAACAGATATACTATGACCATTCTGTGCTGTGAAGCAATATAAAAAGAGTACTTATTGCTGTTTTATAGTTGTTCATCGTGTTATAGACCGCAGCGAAGAAAAGAAGCAGAAAAAGCAGATAGCAGCAGCCAGAGACAGGAGTTTTAGGCATGATAGAGTTTCTCTTTGGACTCACAGCTACGTTGTAAATGGCCATCCCCACGGCTCGATGGTCATTGATCTTCTCGGTGGAGACAGACTTGGTCTCGTAAGCCAAAAAAATGCCCAGCAGCAGTAGAAGACCCTTGTAGCCATAAACCACGCCTAAAACAAGATAAAGAACAGTCAGAGCATGAAAAAAATGAAGTGAATAAGTCCCAGAGGCAGTTACTTTAACATGCATTAGAAAATGTATGAAGACGAAAATAAATTTTTCACTGAAGGCTTATTTTAAACAGATCAGCTTGTTCCACACAATTTATCACATTTTAACAGAATAAGATTGCAAGATTAAAGTTAAAATGATTGTAATTGAAGTTCAATACGAGCAAATTGAGATAGCTGCATGAATACATTTTACATGTTGAATAATAACACATATGTTCCCTTGGCACGTTGGAATTACAGTCAGAGGTGGTAAAATTCAGGTTTTCCATCATATTCTCTGCTTCTCTGCGAAAGTTCATGTCAAGGTGACCTTTGCTGTTTCACCTGCACATAATTAATCATTAACAACTCCGGCAGGAAATGGCTTCAAGGAATTTAAATCTATTAAGTGAGAACATCCAGAGAAAGTGGTAGCGAGGGTAAAAAGGAAGCTTAATGGCAGTTAATACTGTTGGAAGAATTTGTTTCACGTCCTGATTTTTTATTAACTCACTTTTTTATTTAACGTAGATTTCTGCTCAGTTAGTTTTTGGGCTTCATAACTGCTTTATTAGATTTGGAAAGATTACTTCATGGCGTTTATCTACCATGCCTAGAGAAAAATAACCCATTTTAATAAAAACAGATGATAATAGTGAATTCTCTGGATAAAACAACATAATCTTAGATCATTACAAAACCAAGAAAAACCCTGGTGATGTATCAAAAAGGATTTCTAAATTGGCACAGTAATTTTTCACAGTAATAGATTTAAGCAAAATCTATTTTGATTTGGTTGTATTTACTCCAGAGCTCATAAATTCATGTCTTTTACATTAGTTATACCTTATGTTTACTGTAAATTAAGAAATGTTAGCATGCTAACATGTTAAATGGAAAAAAAGAAAATTGGAAACAGTCCATATTCCATAAAAAAAGTAATTTTAAAAAGCCTTCTTTAAAAAGTTATTTGTTCCACAATACTCTATGTACAACTTTAAGACAACATAACATTATCTGAACTAAATGATACATATAATTTTTGTTGGAAAAAATGCTGGTATGCAACAAAGCTAAATATAAAGTCATTAATGTTCCCTATAATATTTCAAAAAGTAATTTATTCTATGAGTGTTCATTTGGAAACACAACATGTCCGTTTTTCACAGCTATATCTTAACGTCTTCCTTTGATAATAGGTTAAAAATTATGTGCTAATGCTAATATGCTAACAAGCTAATCAAAGAAACGAAAAAAGCTTTAAAATTTTCTAACAAGGTAAAGAAAATTAGAAAATATTTTTATTTAAAAAAATATTCAAAAAGCAACACAGGACAACAACTATGGAAAAAAACACTGTGACTCTAGCTCAAGCTTTTATTTTATGATCATTTTAAAATGTTAGCACATTAGTAAATTAAAGGGTTAAATGTTAACCGTTTGTGTTCCAGAACTGCTGCCATTACCGTCCCGCTCTGCTTTTTATTTTGTTTCATAGAAGTGTTAAAGGACATTAACACTATATAACTTTGTATGACTTGAAAGAAAAGTATTCACTCCCTCGTTGCAGCTGCAGAGCTTAGTTAATGTGTGAGCTCATCGTATTTCACGTTGCTGGATCTGGGGCCATGTTTCAGAAGACACCAGGAGGTTTGTGATGTAGATAAGGACACAACTCTCCCCCAGGTTGAAGGTCTAGCTTTGGAGTTAACGTTCTTTTCCTAAGGGTTACATTGAGCATAGATGACGCTGGTATATAAGGAGCCATTAGTTTTGTCTAGTTAGAGCTCTCGGGGACATGTGGTCCATGCTGTTCTCCTTCGGATCAGAAGATATTAAATTCTGACTTAGATGATCTCTGTCTTGGTAATTAAGGGAAGCAATGAGAATTTTTTTCCACAACAGAAGCGACATCTGGCCTGGCGTTCTGCTCAGCTTTGGCACCATCCTGGAGGGGCCCATCGGCTGAACTATTGCTGCCTGTTATCTTCCTATTGATGGTATACCTCTCTCTCTTCAATTTAAAGCAACCGAGGGAGCTATTGCTGTGGCTATATATTGTATAATGAGCCACGTTCTATTGGATGTTTCTTTGTGTTAGAAAGTTGTTGTTTTTTCCATTTTAACCTCATGCTTAATTAGTATAAGGCAGGGGTGTCCAAACTTTTCAGTACGTGGGCCGAAATTGTCAAGTCAAAGGAACTCAAGGGCCAAAAAAGTAATAAAAAAAATTTAAACCAAAAAAATATGTTAATTTGCTTGCGCTACAAAATATGATAATTTTAAATACATAAATTAGTCCGTTGTAGGAAATGAATGTGTAAATCACTGTATATCCAAAGTTTTAAAAAATAGTTTTGCTTATTTGCCGTATTAAAAGATGGTCGTCCAGTTTGCAAATTATTTAGAATAATTTAATTTGACTCTTTAACAATAATGAACTCTTCTTGGTCAAGCAATATCAGAACAGTATTTGGGTCGGTTGTTCTTTGAAAACACTTGCTGTAATTAGCCAATTTTAATAATTTAGTTCAAAGCAGATTTTAATGCACCAAAGTCTGAATTTGAGTCATTAAATGTCATTGGACAGATGTTACTATGAAATTAAAGAGAATGACAAAAGGGTGTTTATTAAAAGATGAAAATTTTAACATTTTCAATTATAGGGTTTTAACTTTTCTAGAATAATTTTGCCCTAATTAAAAACTAAAATCTTCCATCTGCATCAGCTTGTGCTGGTGGACCAAATCTTTTTTGAAATGCAGTTAGAGGGCCACCCAAAATCAGCACGGGGGCCACAAATGGCCCCCGGGCCGCACTTTGGACATGCCTGGTATAAGGGATTGCTGGAAAGGTAAGGGCTCCATACGATGGGCTCGGTTCGCTAACAATTGGCATAATAAGTGAACATGACCACATTGTTTAATAACTAGAATCAAATTGTAAATAATTGACTTGGTATGTATGACTGGATTTATCTGATTTTTGATATTTTTGTTGGTAAAATGCATTGAGACAATATTTATTGTTGATCGGCGCTTAACGTATAAATTTAATTTAATTTAATGTTTGCAGGAGTGAATGGTTAATGCTATATTTGCTAACCTGAAAACAGGAGTTTGGAGAAGAAAACAAGAAAATTAATAGCCTGAAGCTGGGGGAAAATCACACAGCGTGTTTTAGAGGAATGCATTTAAAGTGTTATTTCTTGTCAGCAGTAATCAGACATGTTTATCCTCTGGGAAAAGAAAGAGCTGATTGCTCATGTTGTTAATGTGTTCGCTAGGTGGGAGTCATATAACAGATCCATAGCAGAGGATCTTATCTCCCTTAGGCAGCATATCTCTTTGAGAAAACATCAAAAATGAAGCGGGTATAACAGCTGCAAATGGCGGCGTTAAGAATACACAGAGGAACTAATTTCATCAGTTTGGCACAAATTGGCTTTTACTTCAAACTGAAACCACTAGAAAACTTTAAGCTAGATTGGTAATCTTGGAAATAATGCCATTTCGCAGATCAGAATCCCTGAATTTAATGCGCCTGTGAACTTTATTATTACCTGAAGATCAATTCTCTGATTAATTCACCAATCAACGCTACTATTAGAGGATATAATCCCACAGCACACTATTGAATCTGTTTTTTAGGAAGGTGTGTGTGAGGGGAAAAAAGAAAACATCTGAAATCTATCCAGAGGCAGATCTAGCAACAGAGATGGGAGAAAATCTGTGAAACTCTTAGGATCCAGACTGCTCACCGTTTCTTAATACAGCCTGAAATTAAAGCCCAGTCTTTTTCCTTTTGAGAAGAGGGGATGCTATGGGGCATTGGCCCAGTTTGTGACCCACATTGTTTGAATTTCAGCACTATTATACTTTTATAAGAGCAGCCATGAAATACAACAGAGACACAGAGTGATGGAGAGGGACCTGGAAGAAGGAGAAGCAAAGAGGAATCAAACGTAAGAGGGCAAAGGGGGGGCTTAGAGAAGGCTGTCAGATGAGACCAGTTTAATTCAGAGTGACGCTTTTGTCTGTATACGTCCACATGTGTGAGCAGAGATACACAGAGCCAGCTCCGAGAAGCGGTGAAGAAGAGAGGACGGATACCGAGCCACGTGTTCATCTTCTTCGAGCTGCAGTGCTCCAGCAGAGGCTGAATTAGGACATCCAGATCTTCTTTAGGGGCCTCCTTAGTGAACATCTGCTCATACGGTGGACACGGGAGGAGGGAAGTGCAGCGGAGGGATAAAGAAGACAGAGCAGAGAGAAAAACAGAGAGGGAGAGATAATAAGAAACGATGAGACAGCAGCACATTGGAGAAGGAAGCAAAAACGCAACGTAAGCATAAAGCTCATGACTGCAGGGTCGATCCCCCTGGTTCATAGCTCCTTCCCACCAGTCAGATATGGATGACTGAATTAAAAGGATATCAGCTATCCAGTAAAAATGAAATATGAGATTAAAAACCTCCATGTAAGGTTTCATTGTAGTAAAACTTGGTGTGTGGCAGATTTGTTCATGTCCAATTTATCTGTTGGCTATGAGAAGTTCACACAGCCCTCATGAAAAGGCTTTAAAACTGAAAAGGGGAAAAAATTTACTTTAATGTAATAGAATCTTGTGCATTTCAACTTAAAAACAAACAATTCTGTACAGAGAAAATATCCCAGTGGCATAAGTGTTCACGGCCCTAAACTAATACTTTCTAAAAATGAAATTCTAGCAACAGCAAATATATTCAATCTGATTAACTTGAAATAAACTTTAATCGCTCTAGTCGGATTTTTCTGACATTTGCATAATTTAGTTAAAACCACAGTTTGCAGATGAAGGTGACAGAAGATTTAATTTGTCATCCTCATGAGTCAATGCATCCATCCAGATCCACTTCAGAACGGCTTCTTGTTTTATAGTGGCCTAGTCAAAGTCCAGAACTAAATGTTAACAAGTAAAGATGCGTTCACATTTACCGGTGCACAAACTTTTTTCACTTTTACTCATCTGCAGCGAGTTAAAACAAAGCTTTTAGCATTTATTGTAATATTTTAAGTGTTCTCTCTAACAGATTTTAAATTAAAGGAGTTAAAGTTTTGAAATTATTTCACACAGTTTAAATATTTTAACATCACAACATGGAGACTTTTAAGGTTTGTTATAGAGGCTAATTAAACTTCCTTTAGAGTTTAAAGCATCACTAAAATCAAAGTTTTGTCTTTATAAACATAAAAAGTTAAGAATAATGTGGGAGCGATCACTGCCATGACTAAATTAAGACGTTAAAACGGGGCTGAGGACGTTCTTCTAGCAGGCCTGGTGTGTACTTTCTGAAAACCTGAAGCCTTGCTCTATAGTAGCTAAAGAAAGTTTAGACCAATTAAACTGTTCTTCAAAGACACTAAAAGTTAGAGCAGCTTAGCCCAAAACTATTCACCCCCGGGCAGATTTGCTTTTAAAGTCATATTTTAATTTAAACAACATGTTGAAGCCACAATAACGTCAGATCAGAGTCCTGATATTAATCTGTGTAGAGAACTAAAGATTAGGATGAAGCCTTCCAGCCTCAAAGAGTTAGCTGCAAAATAACAGCAGAAAGATTCAAAAATCATTTCAGCATACAGCAGCAATTATACGAAGGGTTTGACTGACGTACCAAGAAAGATTTTTCTATTGAACAGTTAGAAGGCTATAAATACATATTGTATGAAAATGTAAATTAAAAAATCTATTGGCTGGTGGCGTTCCGGCTAAAAATGCTTCCTTTTGTTACGTGTCCCTTTAAGTTTGGCTCAAATTAGATATACTTTTTTTTTTCAATTCTAGCTAACTCTGCCATCAAAACCTTTAAGTACAAAATTTTAGTCTGAAATAACAATAAAAAAAAAACGATTTACTGCAGATATGTTTCCCCTGCATGGTTCCAATAAGCAAAACACATTATTTTTGTCTTTGGAAGGGAATTTTTGCATAACTGTATTCTTATGCAAATTGCATAAAATCTGGCTTGTTTCTGCCTCTTGGAAGGAATTTTCATATCGTCATTTTTTTTTTTTACATTTTAGCTCCAAGTCTTTCATGAACCTTTTAAACTAAATAGATCGATCGGGGTTCCTTTAGCTTGTTTTATATATTTTGGAAACACGACCACCACTGCGATGTGATCCCACCTCTCTCTCCTCTTTCCCTTGTGTTGAAATCTCTTCAACATTTCATGTTCTATGGTTTTCCGCCGGGTTTGCATGTAGTACAAATCCACCATATTACATTTATGGGATAGAAAAATGTAGGAATTCATCCAAATCAATTTCGTTTTCCCTTTTTTATCTTAACAAGACAAATAAAAACAGATTTTCTTGCTTTAACTGGCATTTAAAGGCTCAAAAATAATGAAATTAATGCCTTTGATGTTACAAATGCAGGAAAATATGTTGCTACATATTTCTATGGCAGTCTTAAAAATTGCCCATTCTTGAAGTTTGAGGTGGCCTAGTCAAAGCCCAGAAGATTTTTTATTTTATTTTAATCGTTATTTGTCATTGCAATTGTATGTTCCAACAAAATTTAACCCATCACCAGTAGGAAGATGGGCAGCTTACGGCGCCCAGGGAACAATCTGGGCCCACGGGTCTCGCTCAGGGACCCATGGTGGGGTCTGTGGGGTCTGAACCAGGTTCTTCTCAGAGGAGAAGGTCCGTACTCGTCTCCATTGCATCCAGGGGACAAAGATGGAGGACAAAATGGGAGGATCTCAGAGGGTTGAATGTTTCTACAGTAAATGTTGATTTTACGTGTAACTTAAACTGTTTGCTGGGTCCAACAAAACATATTTTCTTTAAGAAAACCAATGAGTCTATTAAAGAGTTGCTGTTTGTCTCTGTTTCATAGCCTGAATTGATAGAAATACTTAGTTTTGAGGATATAAATAAAAAAAAAAAACACCATGCTGTCAGTTACTCAACGTCTAATTACTCCGAGGCCGATGGCAGCGCTGCACGGTCTGTGCAAATTGACAGGAAAAAATAAAAAATAAATGATCTCATCTGTCTCTCGTACTCTACCTCGACTGTGATTTGCAGAGGATCCACAATCTGCCAGATCATGAGTGACAGGAAGTCGATGGCCAGCAGCACTCCAACTGTTGCGTAGAGCTTCCACGGCTCCAAGGGTGGCTGTGTGAGTGGGAGCCAAACACAAACACAGGAGTCATCACTATCCAAGGGCATCACGAGCCGCTCCACAAACAAGGACAAACTACCCGGACAAATAACACGACAGGCGTCCTTGTGATTTCTGGATGACTGGGCACAAATTGTCTCTCTCAATGTGTGTCTTATCCGGGCGTACGTGAGTATTTCAGGGAGCAGCGAGCGTCTGAGTGTGTGCGTCTGCAGGCGACACGCGGACCGCAGCAGTGGCTATATTTGCGCTGCCACCTGAAATCATCGTCTCGACACACAGAGACGACACCGTGTTTGTGGCGACTCTGTCCACTCTGTTAATCCTGACTTGAGCCGTAATGGAAGCAGCACAAGCATGACTGAAAACAAGCACCAGGAATAAGCTCTCCCCTGCTTTCCTGGCTCTGCTCGGGTCCTTCTTCCCTTCCCTCCGCCTTTTTAATTCAAGAGCAACGGCTTACTCACAGCCCCTCTGACCACAGCAGCGGCCATTCAGGCATGCGATGACTAAAACTGAGAAATAAATAAAGGATTGAAACACGTTCACGGGTGCCACTTCTCTGGAGCTGCAGGAAGAACGAGCTGAAAAGTGGCCCTTCTCCACTCAATTTGGGAAACTTTCGTTAAATAAGCACGCTGAGCTCCCGGGCAAATTGCCCTTCTGCGGACATGAAGGGAGCTGAAAGTCAACCTGATTCGACGCGCTTTAGCTCCAATAATAAACCCCTGGAGGTTGGATTTCTGCATTGAACTTTAATACCCATCCATATTCATAAATACCCCATAAATGCCTTAATCTGTCATTCTTCTGATTAGAAAATCCCACAACACATTGCAGACAGGCAGAGTCCCCCGCTAGCTCCAGGACTCGCTGTGTTTTAGTGGAGACACACACCCCCACATGCATAGAAACCCAATATCAAGCAGGCAGATGCACAAGCAAAGCTGAGTCCAAGATCTGCTTCGTACATTTCTGAACGTTGCAGGAATAGCTGCATGTACATTTCTACGTCACAGCGAGCTCAACAGCCTGCAATTCAGCAGAGCTTTTGTATTCCGGCACATGCTCTGCAGCTCGGACATGCTCTCCTCCGCCGTCTTTGCTTTCTGCGGGGAGGCTAATCCCTCCATGGCTCCAGTAAAGCAACACAATTAACACTGCTGAGCAGCTTGCAGAGGCTATTTCATGCAGCTGGAGGCTATCGCCCTGCTAAGTCCAGCCACTATGCCAGGGCGGCTGAAGGTGACCGGAGACGAGGCGACGGCTCGATCAGACGAGTCATGTGTCTAACACATTCAGGACAACACGACAGCGCTCGCCCGTCTCTGCTTTTCCAAACAATTCAATAACGTGTGAAAGTTACGCTTCTGTGTGAATTACAAGGGTGTAGTCAAAATAATGTACCGTCCAATCACCTTATTAAAGGACAAAGGCAGCCATATTGGAAGTTTACAGAGGCTACAAAGAATCCTTCACAAACGGGAATTTGGACTTTTGTTGGTGGTGCAATTCCAGCATTAAACTATAAAACGTTGACTTCAGAGTTCAGATGCAACAATAAAACAACCAATATGTTATGAATTATGAAGCCAGCTGCATTATTCTCAGGGATAAACCCACTGAGCTATATAATACACTGGAGTGCTGATTTTGCCGAAAAACTGAAGTCACTGGCCGCCATCTTGCTCCTCCCTACTCCTCACAGAATCACATAGGATTGGTTGCAACAACAAGCAGTTTTCTGGCTGAGTGAAAACGTTTCACAGGTAATTCTACAGTCAGTGGATGTACTAACACTATCAACTACTAGAAATTAGGTGCTGAAATTTTTACATGTTATTTGTTTATTCATATTAAATATATATGTATATATAAGTATTTATATATGTATATATATGTAACATATATGTAATATATGTTTTTGTATATTGTTATTTATATCTTTATCCTGTTCCTCTCTCTCTATTCTCTATATCCTATCATCTCTCTCTATATATATATATATAAATGAATAAACTGCTAACATATTTCAGCACATGACTTTCTCAGTACTTGATAGTTTTTAGAACATAACCTAAAAGTATATGGCATTTGACATTTTAAAAGTTTTAAGCCCCCCTGAACATGATAAATCCTCGTTATTCGATGCTGTAGCGCACATATTCTCTAGTTACTGGGGGAAAAATAGGGAGTACCAATATGGCGGCTGGTGGCTTCACAGCGACTCGTTCAAACAGCGGCTATTAGCACTCCAGTGTATAATATAGCTCAGTGGGTAAACCCTTTAAGCACCTGAGACGGCAGG